>NC_060120.1:807794169-807896393 GCF_021461395.2 Schistocerca americana | reverse complement strand
TCATGCTGGCCACTATTTGGAGAACAAACTGGATAATGCAAGAAGTGTATACCCCAATGTGGAAATAATTGGTGAGCGCCTCACCCTGACATAGAAACAGCAAAGATACTGCTGATAGTTTGGATGTATTACATGTATTCTGAGCAACTTCATTTCCTCGAACTGAAGGTATGGTCGTTGTAGCTATGGATCTGCCAACTATGTCGCTCGGAGTTGATACTGTATGTGCTATGTACTTTGGTAGTTCTAGCTCTCCTGGCCGACATCGACCTTGTTATTAATAATTAACACAAGGGCAATACTGCTCTCATCATTTTGCGCCATTTGTGTCTCCGGTAGCTTCTTTGGTAGAAAACTGGATGCGAAATTCATGGTGATGAGGCGTCAACTGTAGACTGGCTAGCTTCACCTAGGCTCGTGTTCAGTTCATTTTACTCGATGCCTGTCGTTTGCATGGGTACAGAGAGAACCACGTTGACACGTAACATGATTCTGTATACTACTCTCACTGACGCGAGTGCAGATACTCCCTAATTTGTTTGGCCACTCTTGATACGAAACCTGACGTTCATCTAATTTTTGTATCTGGAATGAATCACATCCCACATCCACGATTGCAGTACGTTTGAATACCCTCTTCTGTAGTACACATCTATGCTGTTAGAGACGGCAGAGAAAAGACCAGTTGAACGGAATGGACAATTTATCGAAAGAAAGTTCGAGGCCAACATCAACGGAAGTAAATAAGTGTTATGGAGAGTAGTAAATCGAAGTTTATAGATGACGTTGGGAGATTTAAATTAGTGAACAATGCACTATACACTGAGATGACAAAAGTCATAGGATAGCGATATGCACATATACAGATGGCGGTAGTAACCGCATGTTTCAGTCGATGTAGGTTGCAGTAGTGCAGCAAACATGAAGAAACTCGTTCAAAGTCAGAATAGTGTGAAAGCAGCATTAAACTGAAGACTACAATAACATTCCAACTGACTTGGCTGTTAAATAAAAGACGTAGTACTAGCAACGTGCATATGGTAACGCTTCTCGGTTAGCTACCTAGGGCATTTACTTAGACATTCATTTTGTGCTCATTAGCTTGTCGTACGCTGCGGACTTAGAACGACAAACCACAACGACAAGAAACAGCACGCAGTCCCGCGTAGCTTAAGACCGTCGCCTTCGGCACCTGTTGATAAGCACGCAAGGGAATATTCCTGTTGCGCTCCGAAGTAAACAGACCGTTGCGTGTGAGCCTCTGTTGGTGTTGCGTTCAGTGGAATTCAGCTTTCTCAGTATCCGAATCAGTCGAGTCTTCCACTTTCGTGGATTAGATTTGCGGTAATTCACACCAAAACTTGCTAATACGTGGTAACTGAATGGCATCCCAACATTAATTTTGCAGTATGTAATTACTAAATGAATGTATCAGTTTCTTTTTTTCTATTACTCACTCTGTTGTGTAGTTTAAGTGCATAATTGGAATACATATATTTTATACCAATACTTACGAGTTGTTGCTAGGAAATGGGTAGAAGCAATCCACTTTGCAAAATAACTGCACATTACATCGGCATGACTGGTTTTGGTCTCTTACATTTTCCCCATTTATTTCATTAATAGTTTAATGTGATTGCTGCAGCCATTACGCAGTTTGGTAAATAATAGCGTTATGAGACATCATCGAACACAGTGCCTGTCTTTATTGCGAGCCATATGTTTGTAGCCTTAACATGAAGAAGTTATGTGTATGTGGTCTGTTATTGCGGACATGTCCAAAAGAATAGGCACCACACACACACACACACACAATATATATATATATATATATATATATACAAGTCAAGGGGAGGCTAGCCGGTGATCCCTCCAGTGCAAAGGGCACACACGCTCGAACCCCTACGGGAATCGACGAAATGCCGCGAGCAATGAGGATAATGATCACTACAATAATAGAATAATAGTGTGTGGATAAGTTGAGAATTTCGGTCTGACTGGAGGCCTGCTAGGGTAGTTCGTGTGCTAGCTAGGGTAGTCGGTGCAGTTGTGAAGACCATTGTGTCCGGATGACGCAGTTGCAGCGCATCTGCCCAGTAAGCGGGAGGACCGGCTTCGAATCCCGGTGTAACACAAATTTTCAACCCTCCCCATTGATTTCAGTCAGTTCCCACTAGCAGCTAAATGTCATTAATTCCTTTTTGTCTTGATAAATAAGTTACTCAACGGTCGGTCATATAAGTTGCGAAGTGGCGAGATGATTAGCACGTTAACCTTTCTTTTTGGAAGGAGCTTCAAATGTCCCTCTGGTCATCCTTATGTCCACTTTATTACAACCGAAATAACCGTCTTGAGAGATTCAGCAACTTCATTGACATTTAAGATAATTCTCAGTTATTGTTCCGTTTCAGTTGCACATTTTTAATTAGATCCCATGTTTCGATCACTCTGGACAATCCTCAGATCTAAGCAGTTGCGTCAGTTCAAAATGGTTCAAATGTCTCTAAGCACTTTGGGAGTTAACATCTAAGGTCATCAGTCCCCTAGACTTAGAACTGCTTAAACCTAACTAACCTAAGGAAATCACACACATCCATGAACGAGGCAAGATTCGAACCTGCGACCGTAACAGCAGCACGGTTCCGGACTGAAGCGCCTAGAACCGCTCGGCCACAGCGGCCGGCAGTTGCGTCAGTAACCTGTCTTGTCAGAACCAAATATCAGAGTACTGAAAGTACTCTGGTATGTGGTTCTGAGTAGACAATACGGGTTGCTGATGCGACTACTTAGATCTGAACATGGTCCGAAGTGATCGGAACATGTCCTCCAATTAAAAACGTGCAACTGAAACGGAACAAGAAATGAGAATTATCTTAAATGATTTAGATTTCCTTAAATAGTCGTTTCCTTAAACGGAATAAGGCAGAACGCTAGGATGTTTTCTCTGGAAAGGACATAGCGGACCTCATTCTCTATTACTGTCATATCCAAGTTTGTGCTTCGTTTCTAACAACCTGTCGTTGATGGGGCATTAAATCCTAGTCTTCCATCCTTCCACTAACCACAGGATCACGTAACTCAGATGGCGGAAGATTTGTGGAAACCTTGTACCGTTTCCCGATTCTCCTTTCGTGGGATCATGTTTATTTTAATAGGAGCGTAATTAAGCTTACGTAACAGTTTAGAAGCGGCGTTAAGTCGGCACGTGTAGCAGCGGCGAACCTGAAATTCCTTGGCACCATTCGAGCCAGGGCTGCTATGACGCCGGCCTGTTTCTCAAGACAGCTTATCTATGACAGCATCTTTCAGATCTTACGTAGCATCACAATAAACTGCAGTCTGACAACAGCCGTGAGCAGATAATCGTTGCGTATCATTTCAACGAATTGTAGGTTACGGAAACACTTGACTACATTTCTTTGCTGTAAGGAATGTGCTGTTTACATTCATTGGGAAGGTTCCGTAACATCTCTCTCTCTCTCTCTCTCTCTCTCTCTCTCTCTCTCTCTCTCTCTCTCTCTCCCCCCCCCCCCCCCCTCCCTCTCTCCCCTAATACTAAGCCGAGTTTTCGATTTCGCCAAATATTTTGTTTGTCACCATCCTAGAGTTTCGAGACGCGTCCTTTCCTTGAATATCTGCTATTTTTAGAATAACTTCATCGCAGGAGAAAAATAGAGAAAGATAGATAGATAGAGAGAGAGAGATAGAGATAGAGAGAGAGAGAGAGAGAGAGAGAGAGAGAGAGAGAGAGAGAGAGAGAGGTTGTTACGGTATTTGAAAGTCATTCTCTCAACGTGCAGAGAGAAAGGGAAGTAAGGCAGACTAGAATCGAATCTGGGTGCTGAGTTAAAAACTGACCACTCCAATGTGCTTTACAGGCATATGCAGGTTTGGTACCCAGCCTTCACCTAAGGAATTAACGTACGCAAACAGTTAAAATTCGGTAACACATGTGTTGATACGATTTTACTCCCTTACATCTACATCATATTTCACAAGCCACTTGCCGGCCGGGGTGGCCGAGCGGTTCTAGGCGCTAGTCTGGAACCGCGCGACCGCTACGGTCGCAGGTTCGAATCCTGCCTCGGGCATGGATGTGTGTGATGTCCTTAGGTTAGTTAGGTTTAAGTAGTTCTAAGTTCTAGGGGATTGATGACCTCAGAAGTTAAGTCCCATAGTGCCCAGAGCCATTTGAACCATTTTTGAACAAGCCACTTAATGGTGTGTGGCAGTGCGTACTGCTCTTACCACTAATTCTCCCTGTCGTGTTCCACTCGCGTGGGGAGAATTATTGATGGTAGACCTCTGTATTGGCTTCAATTTCTCGACTTTTCCCGTCATGATCATTACGCGAGGGGTATGTAGTAGGAAGTAATAGGTTGTCTGACTTTTCATGGAAAGTATTCCCTCGAAATTTCAGTGGTAAACCTCCAGTGACGCGCAATATCTCTCTTGTAACAAAAATGGTTCAAATGGCTCTGAGTACTATGGGACTTAACATCTGTGGTCATCAGTCCCCTAGAACTTAGAACTACTTAAACCTAACCTAACCTAAGGACATCACACACACCCATGCCCAAGGCAGGATTCGAACCTGCGACCATAGCAGTCGCGCGGTTCCGGACTGAGCGCCTAGAACCGCGAGACCTCCGCGGTCGGCTCTCTCTTGTAACACAAGGCAATGGAGTTTGCTGAGTTACTTGGTAACGTTCTCGCGCCGATTAAACGACCGCGTGATAGAACGCTCCGCTCTTCATTGGATCTTCTTTCCTTACGTTAAACGATTGTCGATCGTGAAGGATGTCAGACTGCAAAGTTAATACGAATGGCCAAATCATGAAAGAGACGACTTCAACATTAGCGAAATGCGTGACCACACGACAGTTGTTGGGAAAAAGTGATTTTTAACCATATTAAACGCAATATAACTGATCACTTAAGCAGATTTATTACCGTGAATGAGACACAGGTCGAAACCTTCACTTCAGAAAGAACAGCAATAGGAGGCGTGGATAGGAGCCTGTGACCAAGTCCATATTAGTGGAAGCTGACACCATCTGCCGGTAAGGTTACGCCCACTATTTGCTGGGTACAAGACGGATTCGTCTTACTGATTACTTTGGAGAAAGTAAAATGACACATGGCTTTTAAAGTCCCGCCGCCGACGATGTCATTAAAAAATGGATGGAATATTACGTTTTAACGTTCCGTATACAACGAGGGATTGGGAATGGATGGTGAACAAAATCGACAGTCTCTTTCAAATGAACCCTACTGGCATTTGCCTTGAGCGATTTACGTAAACAATGGAAAATAAAAATTAGGATAGCAGAGCAGGATCTAAAGCAACAATCTCCTGAATACAGTCCATTCTCTTGCCACAGAGCCGCTTCCCTCTGTGAGAGAAAACTGGGCAGCATTGTGGAGCACCTGGTTGAAGGAAGTGATTGAAAACAGGCTGAGGTTGCAAAAGGTAAATAATCGTCAGGACGCTGTACCTTTCGAGTGTTATGCTTTGGTTCTACGAACTGTTAGAAAATCCATCCTATTGAACAGATTTGGCGTGCTGTGTTATTACTGTTGTGGTCGCCCGTGTGAAGCCTGGTTTGACGTGGCTCTTCGTGCTACTTTATCCCGTGCAAGCCTCTTCATCTCAGAATAACCACTGCAAACTATATTCATTTGAGCCTGGTTAATGTATCCATCTCACGGTTTCCCTCTACAGTTTTCGCTCTTCCCTCCGCTACTAAACTGAGGGTTCTTTGATGTTTCTGTGTCCTATCAATCGATGACTTCTTTTAATTAAGCTGTCCCACAAATTTCCTTCCTCCCCAGTTGCGTTCAGTACATCCTCATTGTGACTTTCACATATTCTCATTTCTAAAGAATATTGTGGGTAGTAAACTTTACAGCCAAGTCCAAGTCCAGTTAAGATGTCATGTCGTATCAATTACAGAGAAACATTTTGCAGATCATCCAGAATTTCACTCCAAGGATAAAATATAATTACTGCGAGAAATTTGGGACGAACTGCTTTGAGCTAAAAGGAACTAAAGTTCCTAGAACAATCATTGTTCTTTGTATTAAGTCGGAATCACTTAATGACGATCAAGGGGGATTTCAGTGTTCGCCTAAATTCACAGAAAAAATTACTCATCTTTGTGTCCGAGTATCTCAAAATACCTACAGTACAAGCCAAAGTAATGGCTTTCCAAACATTCTCAGATGAAGAATAGTCTTTTTTTCCTGAGTGATCAGTCGTCTGACTGGTCTAATGCGGCGATCCACGAATTCCTCTCCTGCGCTAACCTCTCTGTTACATAGTAGTCCTTGGTACCGTACAAAATTATTTGCTGGACATATTCCAGTCTCAGTCTTCCCCTGTAGTTTCCACGGTCTAATGTTCCATGCAGTACCGTGGAAGCTACGCCGTGATTAGTTAATACAGTCTTCCATCCTGTTCCTTCTTCTTGTCAGTGTTTACCATACGTTCCCTTCTTCACCGATTAGGGTGAGAACCTCCTCATTGTCGATATTATCAGTCCAATTTCCGGCTTTCTTCTATAGCACCAATCTCAAATGCGTCTATACTCTTCTGTTCCGGTTTTTTCCCACAGTCGCGTTTCACTACCACACAACGCTGTGCTTCAAAAGAACGTTCTCAGAAATTTCTTCCTCAAAATAAAGGCATATTTTGGCAGCAGTAGACTTCTCTTGGTCAGTAATGCTCTCTTTGTCAGTGCTAATCTACTTTTGATGCCCCGCTTGCGTCGTCCGTTATGGATTATTTTGCTTCCAAAGTAGCAGAATTCCTTAACTTTATCAACTTTGTGTCCACTAGTTTTGATCTCAAGTTTCTCACTGTTCTCATTTCTGCTACTTCGTATTACTTTTGTCTTTTTTCGACTTACTCTCAATCCATATTCTTTAGTCATTAGACTGCTCATTCCATGCAAAAGTTTTTCTAATTTTTTTCTTCACCTTCAGTCAGGACAGAAACATCGTTAGAGAATCTGATCATTGATGTCCTCTCACACCAAATTTTAATCCCATTCTTGAACCTTTCTTTTATTTCCGTCATATCTCCTTCGATGTGCAGCTCGAACAGTACGGGGGGAAAGACTGCATCCCTGTTGTACTCTCTTTTTAATTCGAGCAAATCGTTCTTGGTCTTCCAGTCGGCCATTCGTCTTGTCCCCTCTTTGGTTTTTATCCGTACTGTGTATCAACAGTTTTCCCTTATATCTTACTCTTCCATTTTTCTTAGAAATTCGAACAAATTGTACAATTTCACATTGTGGAACGCTTCGTCTAGGTCAACAAATTTTAAGAGAGTATCTTGATTTTCCTTCAGTCTTGCTTCCATTATCAAGTACAAAGTTAGAACTGCCTCTCTGGAGGTTTCACCTTTCCTAAAACCAAAGTAGATAGTCATCCAACAGATCCTCAGTTTCCTTTTTTGTACGTATTTTTTTTTTGTTAGTAGCTTAGATGCACCAGATGTTAAGCTGATTGTGCGATAACAGTTAGCAGGTAAATGCGAATACTATATTCTGAATTGTATGGATGATATTTTTCCGAAAGTCTGACGGTAAGTCGCCAGTCTCATACCTTCTACACACAGATTTGAATAGTTTGGTTGCCATTTCCCATAATGATTTTAGAAGTTTAATCTATGCCTTCTGCTTTACTTGAGTTCAGTTCTGCCAGAGCTCTACTAAATTCTGACTTCAGTACTTGGCACCCTATGTCTTCCTTATCGAGTCCACTTCCTCTTTATTTTAAGTCGCCAGACAAGTCCTCCTCCTCACAGAAGAGTGCATTCTTTACACCTGTTCGCTCTTACCTCTGCGTTTAAGTGTGGGATTCCAACTGCACTCTTCATGTTGCCATTCTTCTATTTAATGTCACCGCTGGTTGTTTCCTATATGACCGGCCGCTGTGACCGAGTGGCTATAGGCGCTTCAGCCCGGAATCGCGCTGCTGCTACGGTCTCAGGTTCGAATCCTGCCTCGGGCATGGATGTGTGTGATGCCCTTACGTTAGTTAGGTTTAAGTAGTTCTAAGTCTAGGGGACTGATGACCTCAGAAGTTAAGTCCCATAGTGCTTAGAGCCATTTGAACCATTTTATCCTATATGCTGAGTCAGTTTTCCCGACGATGATTTTTTCGAGTTTTTCACGCTTTGCTTGGAGCCATTTCGCTTTGGCTGCCCTCCATTTCTAACTTCTTTCATTCATAAGTAATTTATTTTGCTGCATTCCTGTCTTTCTCTGCAAATTTTTTTACGTCCTTCTTCCAATTGAAAATGGATGGTTTATTCAAGAGAAAGAGCTTCACAAAGTGAGGAAGTCAATAATGCGCTGGTCCTCCTCCGACTTTATACAAGTAGTTATTCGGCGTGACGTTTACTGATTATTCACAGAGTTGCTGGATGTCGTGAGGGATATCGAGCCAAATTCTGTCCAACTGGAGTGTTAAATCGTCAAAATCCAGACCTGGTTGGATGACACCGACGTTCTCAGTTGGGGGCGAGATACGACGACAGTGGTGGACCGGGTAGAATATGGCAAGCATGAAGATAAGCAGTAGAAACTCACGCCGTGTATTGAGGAGGAGGGGGGGGGGGGAGAGAGAGAGAGAGAGAGAGAGAGAGAGAAAGAGAGAGAGAGAGAGAGAGAAAGGGAAGGTGGTTTATTTTGGTGAATGTAAGCCCAAGTTGGGTTGCCATGAAGGGCAATAAAATTGAGCGTATAATATCGTCGATGTACTGCTGTGCTGTAAGGGTGAAGCAGATGACAATCAGAGGGATTCTGCTATGAAAAGGAATTGCATCCCAGGCCATCACTCCTGGTTGTCTAGTTGAACAGCGGACGACAGTCAGGTTGGCATTCCACCACTGTCCAGGTCGTCTGCAGACACGTCTTCGTTGGCCATCGGGGCTCAGTTCGAAGCGAGACTCATCGCTGAAGAGATTCCTACTCCAGTTAATGAGATTCCAGGTGGAAGACGTAAGTAAGTAAAATAAATAGTGAGGTGTACTAATGCTAGCGAAACGTCTGCAATCAATGAAGCTACAAAGTGAAGCGGGTACATTATTGTGATGGCCTGCGAGAATAGTGGTTGGTTGGTTGAGGAATTGAAGGGACTAGACTGCGACGGTCAACGGTCGCGAGAATAGTGGCTCCACCTTTTTAGGCGGAGTGAATCTGTAGGTAAAGCCTGGTGAGACAGCCACATCAGAAAGGCCGATGATAGAGATAGCACCGTCTAGCTACAAACGAAGAAACTTGGTGCCCATAACTGATGGGTTTCAGATTTTGCAGCCACCCGGAGGGGCCAAGCGGTTAGAGGCGCCATGTCACGAATCGCGAGGCACCTCCCGTCGGAGTTTCGAGTCCTCCCTCGGACATGGGTGTGTATACGTCAATACGTTAAACATCCGGCTCAGTTGCGAAAAGTTACTGGTCTTTACCCAGGTTTCAGCTAGCGTAATCTAGCCTTCTTCAGAAGCATAAAATAAACTAATACATGCCAGAATAAAGCACGGTCTAACAAACAGCAAAAGTACCGTGGTACCATGTCGAGCTACGTTACTTAGCTGAGGAACAGCCCCGGCCCCAGTTCATGGAAAGCGGTCGGTTAGCCGGCCAAAGTGGCCGTGCGGTTAAAGGCGCTGCAGTCTGGAACCGCAAGACCGCTACGGTCGCAGGTTCGAATCCTGCCTCGGGCATGGATGTTTGTGATGTCCTTAGGTTAGTTAGGTTTAACTAGTTCTAAGTTCTAGGGGACTAATGACCTCAGCAGTTGAGTCCCATAATGCTCAGAGCCATTTGAACCATTTTTTGCGGTCGGTTAGCCTTGTTTCGACTCAGGTCTTTCAGTGATCTGTCAAACTCTTCACGCAGTATCGTAACTCCCGTTTCGTCTTCATCTACCTCCTCTTCCATTTCCATAATATTGTCCTCGAAAACATCGCCCCTGTATAGACCCTTTATATACTCCTTCCACCTTTCTGCTTCCCCTTCTTTGCTTAGAACTGGGTTTCCATCTGAGCTCTTGATATTCATACAAGTGGTTCTCATTTCTCCAAAGGTCTCGTTAATTTTCCCGTAGGCAGTATCTATCTTACCCCTAGTGATATATGCCCCTACATCCTTAAATTTGTCCTCTATCCATCCCTGCTTAGCCATTTTGCCCTTCCTGTCGATCTCATTTTTGAGACGTTTGTATTCCTTTTTGCCTGCTTCATTTACTGCAATTTTATATTTTCTCCTTCCATCAATTAAATTCAGTATCTCTTCTGTTACCCAAAGGTTTCTACTAGCCCTCGTCTTTTTACCTACTTGATCCTCTGCTGCCTTCATTTATTTATCTGTCAAAGCTACCCATTCTTCTTCTACAGTATTTCTTTCCTCCGTTCATGTCAATCGTTCCCTAAAGCTGTCTCTGAAACTCTCTATAACCTCTGGTTCTTTCAGTTTATCCAGGTCATATCTCCTTAAATTACTAGGTTTATGCAGTTACTTCAGTTTTAATCTGCAGTTCATAACCAATAAATTGTGGTCAGAATCCCCATCTGCCCCTGGAAACGTCTTACAATTTAAAACCTGGTTCCTAAATTACCATTATATAATCTATCTGAAACCTTTCAGTGTCTCCAGGCCTCTTCCACGTATACAACCTTCTTTCACGATTCTTAAACAAAGTGTTAACTATGATGAAGTTACGCTCTGAGCAGAATTCTACCAGACGGCTTCCTCTTTCATTTCTTACCCCATTCCATGTTCACCTACTTCTTTTCCTTCTTTTGCTTTTCCTACTATCGAATTCTAGTCACCCATGACTATTAAATTTTCTTCTAAATCTGAATGATTTCTTTTATCACATCACACATTTCTTCAATCTCTATGTCATCTGCAGAGCTAGTTGGTATATAAATTTGTATTACTGTGGTTTGTGTAGGCTTCTTGTCTGTCTAGGCTACAATAATGCGTTCACTATGCTGTTTGTAGTAGCCTACCCGCACTCCTATTCTTTTACTTCATTATTAAACCTACTCCTGCATTACTCCTATTTGATTTTGTATATCTACATCTACATCCATACTCCGCAAGCCACCTGACGGTGTGTGGCGGAGGGTACCTTGAGTACCTCTATCGGTTCTCCCTTCTATTCCATTCTCGTATTGTTCGTGGAAAGAAGGATTGTCGGTATGCCTCTGTGTGGGCTCTAATTTCTCTGATTTTATCCTAATGGTCTCTTCGCGAGATATACGTAGTAGTGAGCAATATACTGCTTGACTCTTCGGTGAAGGTATGTTCTCGAAACTTTGACAAAAGCCCGTACCGAGCTACTGAGCGTCTCTCCTGCAGAGTCTTCCACTGGAGTTTATCTATCATCTCCGTAACGCTTTCGCGATTACTAAATGATCCTGTAACGAAGCGCGCTGCTCTCCGTTGGATCTTCTCTATATCTTCTATCAACCCTATCTGGTACGGATTCCACACTGCTGATCAGTAATCAAGCAGTGGGCGAACAAGCGTACTGTAACCTACTTCCTTTGTTTTCGGATTGCATTTCCTTAGGATTCTTCCAATGAATCTCAGTCTGGCATCTGCTTTACCGACGATCAACATTATATGATCATTCCATTTTAAATCACTCCTAATGCGTACTCCCAGATAATTTATGGTATTAACTGCTTCCAGTTGCTGACCTGCTATTTTGTAGGTAAATGATAAAGGATCTATCTTTCTGTGTATTCGCAGCACATTACACTTGTCTTCATTGAGATTCAATTGCCATTCCCTGCAGCATGCGTCAATTCGCTGCAGATCCTCCTGCATTTCAGTACAACTTTCCATTGTTACAACCTCTCGATACACCACAGCATCATCCGCAAAAAGCCTCAGTGAACTTCCGATGTCATCCACAAGGTCATTTATGTATATTGTGAATAGCAACGGTCCTATGACACTCCCCTGCGGCACACCTGAAATCACTCTTACTTCGGAAGACTTCTCTCCATTGAGAATGACATGCTGCGTCCTGTTATCTAGGAACTCCTCAATCCAATCACACAATTGGTCTGATAGTCCATATGCTCTTACTTTGTTCATTAAACGACTGTGGGGAACTGTATCGAACGCCTTGCGGAAGTCAAGAAACACGGCATCTACCTGTGAACCCGTGTCTATGGCCCTCTGAGTCTTGTGGACGAATAGCGCGAGCTGGGTTTCACATGACCGTCTTTTTCGAAACCCATGCTGATTCCTACAGAGTAGATTTCTAGTCTCCAGAAAAGTCATTATACTCGAACACAATACGTGTTCCAAAATTCTACAACTGATCGACGTTAGAGATATAGGTCTATAGTTCTGCACATCTGCTCGACGTCCCTTCTTGAAAACGGGGATGACCTGTGCCCTTTTCCAATCCTTTGGAACGCTACGCTCTTCTAGAGACCTACGGCACACCGCTGCAAGAAGGGGGGCAAGTTCCTTCGCGTACTCTGTGTAAAATTGAACTGGTATCCCATCAGGTCCAGAGGCCTTTCCTCTTTTGAGCGATTTTAATTGTTTCTCTATCCCTCTGTCGTCTATTTCGATATCTACCATTTTGTCATCTGTGCGACAATCTAGAGAAGGAACTACAGTGCAATCTTCCTCTGTGAAACAACTTTGGAAAAAGACATTTAGTATTTCGGCCTTTAGTCTGTCATCCTCTGTTTCAGTACCATTTTGGTCACAGAGTGTCTGGACATTTTGTTTTGATCCACCTACCGCTTTGACATAAGACCAAAATTTCTTAGGATTTTCTGCCAAGTCAGTACATAGAACTTTACTTTCGAATTCATTGACCGCCTCTCGCATAGCCCTCATCACACTACATTTCGCTTCGCGTAATTTTTGTTTGTCTGCAAGGCTTTGGCTATGCTTATGTTTGCTGTGAAGTTCCCTTTGCTTCCGCAGCAGTTTTCTAACTCGGTTGTTGTACCACGGTGGCTCTTTTCCATCTCTTACGATCTTGCTTGGCACATACTCATCTAACGCATTATGTACGACGGTTTTGAACTTTGTCCACTGATCCTCAACACTATCTGTACTTGAGACAAAACTTTTGTGTTGAGCCAACAGATACTCTGAAATCTGCTTTTTGTCACTTTTTCTAAACAGAAAAATCTTCCTACTCTTTTTAATATTCCTATTTACGGCTGAAATCATCGATGCCGTAACCGCTTTATGATCGCTGATTCCCTGTTCTGCGTTAACTTTTTTAAATAGCTCTGGTCTGTTTGTCACCAGAAGGTCTAATATGTTATCGCCACGAGTCGGTTCTCTGTTTAACTGCTCAAGGTAGTTTTCAGATAAAGCACTTAAAAAAATTTCACTGGATTCTTTGTCCCTGCCACCCGTTATGAACGTCTGAGTCTCCCAGTCTATATCCGGCAAATTAAAATCTCCACCCAGAACTATAACATGGTGGGGAAATCTACTCGAAATATTTTCCAAATTATCCTTCAGGTGCTCAGCCACAACAGCTGCTGAGCCAGGGGGCCTATAGAGACATCCAATTACCATGTCTGAGCCTGCTTTAACCGTGACCTTCACCCAAATCATTTCATATTTCGGATCTCCGTCAATTTCCTTCGATACTATTGCACTTCTTATCGCTATAAACACGCCTCCCCCATCACTGTCTAGCCTGTCTCTGCGGTATACATTCCAATCTGAGTTTAGGATTTCATTACTATTTACATCTGGTTTCAGCCAACTTTCTGTCCCTAGTACTATATGGGCGTTGTGACTGTTTATTAATGAGAGCAGTTCTGGAACCTTTCTGTAGACGCTCCTGCAGTTTACTATTAGCACATTAATATTGTTATTCCCTGTTGCATTTTGCCTACTCCTACCTTGCTGCGTCTCAGGAGGCGTCTTGTCGGGCCTAGGGAAGGGATTCTCTAACCTAAAAAACCCCCATGTGCACTCCACACGTACTCCGCTACCCTTGTAGCCGCTTCCGGGGTGTAGTGCACGCCTGACCTATTCAGGGGGACCCTACATTTCTCCACCCGATAGCGGAGGTCGAGAAATTTGCACCCCAGACCTCCGCAGAATCGTCTGAGCCTCTGGTTTAAGCCTTCCACTCGGCTCCAAACCAGAGGACCGCGATCGGTTCTGGGAACGATACTACAAATAGTTAGCTCTGATTTCACCCCGCGAGCGAGGCTTTCTGCCTTCACCAATTCCGCCAACCGCCTGTACGAACTGAGGATGACCTCTGAACCCAGACGGCAGGAGTCATTGGTGCCGACATGAGCAACAATTTGCAGTCGGGTGCACCCAGTGCTCTCTATCGCCGCCGGCAGAGCCTCCTCCACATCTCGGATGAGACCCCCCGGCAAGCAGACAGAGTGAACACTGGCCTTCTTCCCCGACCTTCCCGCTATTTCCCTAAGGGCTCCATCACCCGCCTAACGTTGGAGCTCCCAATAACTAATAAACCCCTCCCCCCGTGTGCCTGCTCGGACCTTGCTGAAGGAGCAGCCACATGTCCACACACAGGCAGAGCGGGCGATGCCACACGGCCAGCCTCCACATTGACCCTCCGCCTCGTGCGCCGCGAACGCCGCTGAACCCGCCACTCCCCTTGGGGAGAGGGTGGCCCAACCGCGCCCAGTACACGCGAAGATGTCTGGACAGCAGGGACAGTGGGTGAAGCATGTAACACCTGGGGTGTACCTTGCGACGCACCATATATAGCCCTGTATTCACCTGACCAAAGGTGTTGTTCCTTTTGCCACCGAACTTCACTAATTCCCACTCTATCTTACTTTGGTTGCAATATACTAACACAAATTATTTACAGAAGAGTGGAAAAACTGGTAGAAACTCGGGAAAAATGAGTCTGGATTCCATAAAAATTTGGGAACACACGACGCAGTACTGATCCTGCAGCTGGTCTTCGAAGATAGATTAAGGAAAGACAAAACTACGTTTATAGTATTTGTAGAATTAGAAGAAGCTTTTAATAATTTTGACTGAATACTCTCTTTGAAATTCTAAAGGTAGCAGGAGTAAAATACAGGGATCGAAAAGCTATTTACAAATTTTACAGAAACCAGACGGTAACTATGGGAGTCGAAGGGCATGAAAGGGAAGCAATAGCTGGGAAAGGGGTGAGACAAGGTTGTAGCCTATCCCCGATGATGTTGAGTATGTACATTGAGCAAGCAGTAAACGAAACCAAATGAAATTTGGAGTAAGAATTAAAGTCTAGTGACAATAAATAAAAACTTGGTTTGACGATGACCTTGTAATTGTATGAGAGACAGCAAAGGATTGGAAGAACAGTTAAATAGAACGGACATTGTCTTGAAGGACGATATAGTATGAACACCAACTAAAACAAAACAAGTGTATTGGAATGTAGTCGAATTAAATGAGGTGATGCCGAGGGAATTAGATTAGCAAACGAGACACTTAATGTGGTAGATGACGTTAGCTATATGGGCAGCAAAATAACCGGCTCTGACAGAACTAGAGGGTAGAAAATAATCGACTGGCAAAGGCAAGAAAAGCGTTTCCGAATAAGAGAAATTCGGCCGGCCGATGTGGCCGTGCGGTTAAAGGCGCTTCAGTCTGGAACTGCGTGACCGCTACGGTCGCAGGTTCGAATCCTGCCTCGGGCATGGATGTGTGTGATGTCCTTAGGTTAGTTAGGTTTAAGTAGTTCTAAGTTCTAGGGGACTGATGACCACAGATGTTAAGTCCCATAGTGCTCAGAGCCATTTGAACCATTTGAAGAGAAATTCGTTAATATCGAATTACACTTAAGTGTTAGGAAATCTTTTACGATGGTATCTTCATGGAGTTTGGCCTTGTATCGAAAGGAAACTTGGACAATGAATAGTTAAAGAAGATGAGAGCAGGAACTTTTGAAATGTGGTCCCACAGAAGAATGCTGAAGATTAGATGGGTAGGTAACGTAACTAGTGAGGAAGTACTGAGTAGAACTGAGGAGAAACGAAATTTGTGGCACAACCTGACTAAAAGAAGGCGTCGGCTGATAGTTAAAATTCTTAGAAATCAAGGGAACACCAATTCTGTATTGAAGGGAAGTGTGAGGTATAAGAATCGTAGGAAGAGACCAAGAGATGAATATAAAGTAAGTTGATTCAGAAGGGTGTAAGTTGCGGTGGCTATTCGAAGACGAAAGGAGTAGCATGGAGAACTACATCAAACCAGTCTTCAGACTGAAGACCACAACAACAAAGCCAGCCGCTGTGGCCTAGCGGTTCTAGGCGCTTCAGTCCGGAACCGCGCGACTGTTACGGTCGCAGGTTCGAATCCTGCCTTGGACATGGATGTGTGTGATGTCCTTAGGTTAGTTAGGTTTAAGTAGTTTTAAGTTCTAGGGGACTGATGACCTCAGATGTTAAGTCCCATAGCGCTCAGAGCCATTTGAACCACAATAATAACAACAACAACAACTTCTTCGAGCACTATATCCCACAGCTTTTTTTGATGATGAAATTTTGAAACACGCAACGCTTAATAAAGAATTGTGTGATCAAAACCTTTTCATATTTGCAAGTTGTGCCAAATGTGTCATTGGTGGCAGAGGGGTAAGGTGACTACTACATGATTGTGCTCCAGCTTACTGTCCTCTTGAGTGCAGAGTTAAAATACTAGTTTAGACGGAATAGTTAGTCACTTGGTAGAGAACCGCTACAAAGTCGGTCGAAATGTCGACATTTTAGTTGCTTTTACGTTTTATAATGATGTGTCCTAATTCCAAAACGATTTTATTCAAACTGGCCTTGGAAGCTCACCCACTTCCAGAATATTCACTCTTGCGCGCCGTGTTCTTAAGTATGCTTTCAACAACTGAAATCTATTCTTCCGAAGATCCTTTATATCCACCTTCAAGTGCATGTACCTCATTCAGAACACATTTGGCGCAATACGTCAATAGTAGCTTAGCGTCAGCTGCTTCGCTCGCTTATACTGTACGGACTGCAGAGATGTATTTTTTGTACATATTTAATCGAATTTCTATGTTCTTCACAAATTGCAACACCTTCATGATCTTCACTATTCAAGATTAAATCTAATTTTGGCACAGAAAGGAGTGAATTATACTGCCACTAAAGTCTTTGGTCACATACCAAACAGTATCAAAAGTCTGGCAGATAACCAACAAGTATTCAAGAAGAAATTAAAAGAATTTCTGAATGACAACTCCTTCTACTCCATAGAGGAATTTTTAGACATAAATTAAGAAAAAAAGAAAAAACAAACAAAAAATTATAATAAAAAACACAAAAAGTAAAAAAGTTGTTATATTAACTTAAGTATGTTGTTAAATTAACTTAATTATGTCATGTATTGGAAAATTTGACTCGTTCCACATCATTACGAAATATCGTATTCATGATCCATGGAACTAGTATTAATCTAATCTAATCTAATCTAATCTAAGCTTTTCACGCTAATCGGGGTCATATGAGCATGGTGTTTTCCGAAAGCACTTCTGACCAAAAGGCGATTCTGGTAGCTTGAATCCAAAGTAGTAGTTAATCACACCTTTTGCGCTCTTGTGGAGACATTTCACAGCAACTTACATTCCCTACCAAATATCTCTTTATATCTAACCGAGAAGTGAAATACAGTTGTCATAGATGAAGCCTTAAAAATCCTTTACTAGTGCTTTACTAATTATTTATTTTTAAAAAAACTTTGACTTAGGATTTTCTCTCTTTAGTTGTTGAATTCCCAAAAATGCTGGCACATGTATTTTTATTTCCTGACTGAGAAACCAAATACTAATTTTCGTAGGTCCAGCTTCAAAATTGCCTTAATAGCGACATTCTTCAAAAAAACCAATTTCAAAAACTCCCTTCTTAAGCGACGCCTATAGTATAAGATATACACCTTGTCCAAATTTCAAATTTCCATCTTCAGTGGTTTGGGCTGAATGGTCAGCCCGTCAGTCAGTCAGTCCACTGCCCTTCTATAAATAGAGATGACCTTTCTTTCTCCTTATTCTCTCAGAGGCAGTGTTCTGCAGTTTGTCTCCATTTAGCGAAAACATGAGCGCCGGGTGTAATTTTCAATATCCTCTCGCCCTCTTACTCCATCGGATAAGTCGGCTGTTTCCATAACATCATTAATTTAAAATTCTGCTTGAGGTTAATGAAACAGAAAAGACTTTGTAAACGTTGCGCTAAAGCTAGTTATGGTTGTATGTAAGTACATAAATCTGCAACAAGTCATTGGTTGCAGTGACTGGTTTCAGTTTTATGTATTTACATTCAATTAACATGTGAACAAAGAAACCGGTATCTGCCTAATATCGTGTAGGGCCCCCGCAAGCTCGCACGAGTTCATCAGTACGACATGGTACGGACTCATCCAATGTCTGAAGTACGGCTGGAGGGAAGAAACATCACGAGTCCTGCAGGGCTGTCCATAAATCTGTAAGAATACGAAGGGGGTGGAGATCTCTTGTGAACAGCACGTTGCAAAACCTCCCAGATATGCTCAATAATGTACATGTCTGGGGAGTTTGGTGGCCAGCGGAAGTGTTTAAACTCAGAAGAGTGCTCCTGGAACCACTCTGTAGCAATTCTGGACGTGAGGGGTGTCGCATTGTCACCTTGGAATAGCCCAAGTCCCTCGGAATGCACAATGGACATGAAAGGAAGCAGGTGATCAGACAGATGCTAACGTACGTGTCACCTGTCAGAGTCGTATCTAGACGTATCAGGGGTCCCATATCGCTTTAACTACAAACGCTCCACACCATTACAGAGCCTTCACTACTTGAACAGCCCTCTGCTGACATGCAGGGTCCATGGATTCATGAGTTTGTCTCCAAACCCGTACACGTCCATCTACTCGATACAATTTGAAACGACACTCGTCCGACCAATGTCGATGTCTAAGGGCCCAGGCGAGGCGTAAAGCTTTGTGTCGTGCAGGCATCAAGGGTATACGAGTGGGCCTTCTGCTCCGAAAGCCCATATCGATGATGTTTCGTTGAATGGTTCGCTCGTTGACACTTGTTGATGGCTGAGCATTGAAAGCTGCAGTAATCTGCGGAAGGTTCGCACTTCTGTCACGTTGAACGATTTTCTTCAGTCATCGCTAGTACCGTTCTTGGAGAATCATTTTCCGGCTGCAGCGATGTCGAAGATTTGATGTTTTACCGCATTCCTGATACTCACGGTACACTCGTGAAATGTTCGTACTGTAAACTCACCGGTTTGTGGCTACCTCGGAGGTGCTGTGTCCCATCGGTCGTGCGCCGACTATAACACTAAGTTCCGACTCACTTAAATCTTGACAACCTGCCGTTGTGGCAGCAGTAGCCGATCTAACAACTGCGCCAGACACTTGTCTTGTATAGGCGTTGCCGACCGCAGCGCCGTATTCTGCCTCTTTACATATCTCATTATTTGAATACATGTGCCTGTACCAATTTTTTCGGGCTTCAGTGTATATTGGAATAGCATATCATCTTTGTAAGTAATGGGCCAATATCTGAGAGCCTCGGCAATGACAATTGTTTAAGAAGGGGAAAATCAAGACGGGCTGAAGTGTGAATTGAGATTGTTGGGGAGATCATTGTAGTTGGGTTCAAAAAAATGGTTCAAATGGCTCTGAGCACTATGGGACTCAACTGCTGAGGTCATTAGTCCCCTAGAACTTAGAACTACTTAAACCTAACTAACCTAAGGACATCACAAACATCCATGCCCGAGGCAGGATTCGAACCTGCGACCGTAGCGGACTTGCGGTTCCAGACTGCAGCGCCTTTAACCGCACGGCCACTTCTCATTGTAGTTGGGTATTGCTTTACATTGGCCACAATGCTAAGGTGGTGAAGTGGATAACACATATGCCTAGTAAGCAGGACATTTCGTTTCAAGTCCTAGTCCTTGCACAAATTGTAATTCATTACTCCACCTTCCATGATTATCGAAGACAAATTTGAGACTCACTGTGTCTCCAGGAAAATATAAATACATCACATCAACGCACGGTGATTCAGCTTCCCCTGTATGGCTTTTATGCAGCCATTTATGGCCTGTACCTTCAAAAACCACTCGCGAGGTTTTCACATTCTCTCACTCACTTTGTGCAAATTATTAGTTGTATGGAAAAAGTGAACAAAAGGTATGGAAGGAAAATTTAACTGTAGTTAAAAGTCCTACAAAAGCTCCTGTTCATTTTTGCTGTAGAACTGATAGTTTGTGCATAGCGAGTGAGAGAATATGAAAGCTCGCACATGGCTTCAAAAACTATTACAGGTTGCATAAATGTCATTGGTAGGAGGAGCTTAATCACCATATATAAGTGTGTGTGTGTGTGTGTGTGTGTGTGTGTGTGTGTGTGTGATGCGATGCGATTTATAGGTATGTCGTTCCACGAGATGAACTAGCGAAATCGCGATTCTCACACTAGTCAGATGTTTTTCATCTTCTTCACTGGAGAAAACCACATTGCCCTTGTGAAGCGTATTTGTTATGCATGACGATAAGATCTTGTGAGACCGTAATAGCTTCGTGGTGCAAGCAGAATAGTGTCATGGCTGGCGCGAGACTGTGGACAGCGGATGCGGCTCGGCTACGGCAGTTCCCAACCCAAGTCTTCCTTCCGTCCCGGGCTATGGCCGACGAGCGCTCACTCGTCGTGGGGCGACCTCAGGCATTGAGTAACAGCTAGGTCCTTGACCGCGTGCGGGCGAATTACGTCGCTGGGCGCGCATCCTTCGCGCCCGGGAGAAATAGAAAAAGGCAGCCTCACACCGTAATTACCTCCAGATCCGCCGTGAGAGGCATGAGTACGCTTAAATACAGCCCAATGCAAGATTTGTAGCTCTGGTCGGAGGCGACGAGTTCTTCAGCTTGGTTCCTCTTTCGGCGATGACCAAATACTCCAACAGTAATCACAGTAAAAAAATAAAATTTTTCCATCTCCCGTGGTAAAGTGTGAACTGCCACTGAGTTCGAAAATAGCAGCGTTTCCTTAGCGTATTTGCTGTGGAATATGTGTGTGACAGTTTGGTTATGTATGCTGTGAGCATAATACTCACCTGAAGATCTGTTTGGTTTGTGTGTGTGTGTGTGGTTTGGGATCTTATGGGACCTGTTTGGTTTATCCGAAGGTTGCATCTACCGGGTGTTCAAAAAGTCTCTCCGCAGTGCCGTATGAATGTTAGCCGCGCGTGCCGTATGCCACAGTGAACATATCGAAATGAAACTCAGTGAAGTACAAATTATTAATTTATTGAATATTCGTTTTTACTTACAGATTTTAACATTAAATGTTGAAAGTGCCCCCCACCCTTGTTGTTGGATACACAATTAAATTCGTCTACTCACGTTTCCAAACACAAGCTGTAACATTTCTTATGTAACAGAAGCGGTGAAAGTGGATATTGCAGTTTTCAATTCGTCGATGGATTTTGGTCGGTTTTCATAGATAGTTGCTTTCACTGCACCCCAGAAGAAGAAGTCAGGTGGTGTTAGGTCAGGCGATCGTGGAGGCCTAAGTCTCTGTGAAATATGCAATCACCAAAACCATCAGCAAGCAGTGACATTGAAACGCGACCTGTATGCGCGGTTGCACCATCTTGTTGAAAATAATCGTTCAGTATTTCACTTAACACAAGTTCTCCTATGAATGGGTACAGAGTATCACTGCAGTATCGATGTGCGTTTATCGTTTCATTGGAAAACCCAGGCAGGCGAAAAATCATACTGCTCGCACGACTAACAATCATACGGCACTGTGGAGAGACTTTTTGAACAGCCCGTATAATTCATTTACAAATATACCCATTAAATCGTTGTACATATGATTTCCATATTCAACTTTTGAAGTCTTGTCGTCCTCAGTTGCCTATAGTATTACGGTATGTTGATGATTTTTCTTTTTGTACCATTTAATTACAACTGTATGAAACAATTTTGTGCTATATGCGTTTCGTCTTTACTTATTTTTTCTTTTTGCGAGTCATTTACAGTGGTCAGGAATATGTACATATTTTTGTTTATACTATTTAATTTACATTTAGAACTTTGTATATACATCGTGAACATTAATGAAACCGACAAACTGCGAGGACGGATGCCTGAGTGGAAATGAAGAAAAAAAGGCCCTATGAACATCTGTCTGGAAATGCATCTTTTCCACGGTAAATGGCACTGAAGAATGACAGTTCCTCTGACTAAAAAACGTGCCGTTTGTTTCTTGTGTGTAACAGGCTGCGTGATTGACGCAGCGTACTGTATGCAGCAGAATGGTGCGGCGTCCATGGCGGGAACAAGCCGAGACAGTGTTTGGGCGCCGGCCTGAGTAGCCGAGCGGTTCTAGGCGCTACAGTCTGGAACCGCGAGACTGCTACGGTCGCAGGTTCGAATCCTGCCTCGGGCATGGATGTGTGTGCTGTCCTTAGGTTAGTTAGGTTTAAGTAGTTCTAAGTTCTAGGGGACTGATGACCGCAGCAGTTCAGTCCCATAGTACTCAGAGCCATTTGTTTGGGCACGGCCAAGCAGATGGAAACGTTCGAGAGGCAGCTACCAAAACAAGCACCCTCAGAGAAAACAGCCACATCTCACAACATTTCAGGCACTTTTTGGGCATTTGTATGATCTTGAGTACTTTCAGACAAACGAACGTGGAGCGAGGTGACGGACTGTGCTTACACCAGGACCGAGTTCTGCAGGGTGCTGAGACGAACCATAGAACAAGCTCCAGGCAAGAGGCCCACCAACATGGTTTAAGCTAAACTACGATTATGTGTATCCTGCCTGACAACAGCTGCTATCATTATCACCTGCAACCCCGTGAAGGCCATTTTGAACATCTGTTCTGACCTGTATGCGATGCAGCTCAGCACTGTGTTCCGGGACGATTTGTTGTCGTTGCACGCACACCCTCCATTTTCGGGCACATGTTCATGATTATTTAATCTTTTTCTCATGATCACCTCCCCCTTGGCAGTCCCCTCTTGAAGATCTAAATGGGGGACTATTCTGGAATCTTTCGCCATTGGGGAGATCATCGTGACACTTTTTCAATTACAGGCCTCATGTCAGTGGATACACGTTATGGTCTTTAATGCAGCCCTTTCCACTGACTTCTGCATACTCATGCTATTGAGCATTGCTGATTCTTCCGCCTTTAGGCGCAGTTTCCCAACCAAGGACAAGAGGGTGCCTGAATCTCTGACCGCTCCACCGCCCTCTTTGACAAGGCCGTTGGCAGAATGAGGGTGACTTCTTATGCCGGAAGTCTTCGGCCTCCAATGCTGATTATTAATACAAAATGTATGCCTTGGCGGGACCCGAACAGGGGGCCGAGAACGTTTTAGATTACTAATCAGAGACGCTACCCCTAGACCACGTGTGCATGACCTATTGTCCTACATTTTCAGTCATGAATCCGTCCCTGCAGTTTGTCGGTTTTACTAATATTCACCCTGTATAGGTTATAAACTGTTCTGGCAGTTTGCTTGTCTATGATGTAATAATAATTTAAACTTCTACTTACAGGTTTCGTGGATGTTGTTCTACATATTGTGTTTTTTGTTCTTTTATTAGCGTTGCTCTTCTTCTTATAATTGGTATTTGTAGACTTTTGTTTTCAGTTTGTTTCATTCACTTCTAAGTGATTGTCCAAAGTAAAAATTAGCAATATTCCGTAATGGTTTCTTCATTATGCTTGCTAATGAAGAACTTAGCATGATCAGGGTGTGATATGAACCAAAGAGAGACTAACTGTTATGTAGGCAAGTTAGACGTTATGCGGCAATTTATATACAGGGGGATTTTGCTAAGTTGGGAGAAACTGAGGGAAACGATCCCCGTGAGGAGAACGAAACAGGCCATACATACATACATACTCGTATAGCCAGAAATGCGTTCCAGGGGATGTACACTTATTTGAAGGCGCAGATCAAAGACCTTTGAGAGTGTACGTTTCAATGATGGAGAGCATTATTTGAGAACACACCAGGTCAAGTGGGAATTTTCCATCTGAACTAGTCTTTTAGCTCCACACTCGAGAGGGCACTGGACTTGCATTCAGGGGGAGAACAGTTCAAACAGTCCGGCCATCCAGAGCTAGGTTTCCCGTGATTTCTCTGAATCGCTCCACGAAAATGGTTCCTTTGAATGGGTACGGCCGATTTCCTTCCCCATCCTTGACAGAATCCTAACTTCTGCTCCGTCTGTAGCGACCTCGTTGCCGACGAGACGTTAAACCCAATTCTTCTTCTTCCTTCGAGGGAGCATGCTCGGTGTCTACGCACGAGGATCACCTCCTCAAAGGCAAGACCATAAATAATTTCTGCAAGTAAGTTATACGGACAGTGACATTATCGTGGACAAGTTTCTGCCTTCTTCAGTGTGGAGATAAGACACTAGGACCGACACAGTATTCTTACTTGCTTCGTTTGTTCTCATATTTATTTCAGTCACTGAAACCTGCACCGCCAAAAATCTTTTATCTCCACCTTCAAGTGGGTGTACCTCCCTTGAAACGAATTTCCGGCCACAGCTCCATGTGAAGAGGAATTACGGGATCTGTTGAATGGATTAACAGTCAAGTGAGTAGAGTGTTATGGAGTGAGAGTAGCTCGAGGAAAGACGAAGGTAATGAGAAGTAGCATAAATGAGAACAGAGACAAACATAACATCAGCATTGACGATCACGAAGGAGATGAAGTTATTGTGCTACCCAGGCAGCAAAATTTTCCCATGACGGACGGAGCAAGGAGGACATCGAAAGCACACTAGTACCGGCAAAAAGGGCTTTCCTGGTCAAGAGAAGTTTAGTAGTATCAAAGATAAGCCTTAATTTGAGGAAGAGATTTCCGAGAATGCACATTTGGAGCTCAATATTGTGTGGTAGTGAAACATGAACTTTGGGAAACCAGAAAAGAAGAGGATCGATACATTTGAGATGTGGTGCTACAGAAGAATGTTGAAAATTAGGTGGACAGATAACGCAATAAACGAGGAGGTTCTCTAGAGAATCGGCGAGGGAAGGGACATGTGGAAACGATTGACAAGAAGAAGGGACAGGATGGTAGGAACATCTGCTGGGACGTCAGGGAATAACTTTTGTGGTACTAGAGGGAACAGTGGAAGTAAAAACTGTAGAGGAAAACAGAAATTGGAGTACATTCAGCAAATAACCGAGGACGTAGGTTGCAAGTGCTACTTTGAGATGAAGTCGCTGACAGGAGAGGAATCAAACCACTCCGAAGACTGATGAACCAAACAGAAAATTTGGAAGACATAAATATACGCTCAAGTGTTAAAGTAAGTTTGAATGATTATGATGCGTGCGGAGCAGGTGTCTGAACATGTGGGACTTCTAACATCATACAAACACCAGGCTTAATGAGGTAGTATCCCATTAGGAAATATCGAATATGTCGGCGCTTTGAGTATACTGCCCCGAAGCTTGGGCAGTGTTAGTTCCATTTATTAAAGGAATTTTTCAGTCAATGCAGTAGTCGGCATGTTGTCTCCCTGATAAACAAACCCGTCTTCGTAGCCCTGTAGCTTCCATTATGAAGAGCTGTCAGTTCAAGATTTATGGATTAACTGCCCAGCACTTTGAATTTCAAGGACACTTCCTCAGATTCTTCGATTCCATGCCAGTACTATTACAGACTTGTTTTTGCAGCTCCTACGGACTTCACAAAACACTGGTTTTACGGCACGAATATGACGGTATTAACGTAAAGCTTTATTTTTATGTGCCATCAAGTTCACGCGGCTTTAGTGTTTCGTTCCTGGCATTCTATTTGTTCGTATGTTCTTGCGCAGCTAACAGGTCCCACGAGCAACATGGCGGTGAGCTGAACTATCATTATATATTCATTTACGTCATTACCCAGAGCCGGGTCAAAGTGTACGTGCTTCCACGTGGATGTCAGAACAGCAGAAGCCGGCGAAGGAGGAAATTACTTGCAAACGTAAAACAAGCGGAAAAGTGGGCTTTTGGTGATTATGATGACAGTAATTTGTGTTTAAATTATTATAATATGAAAAATTCTGTATGAAATACACAATTTGTCAAGCCACTTAAGTGCTCGACTGTGACCCGAAGAGAAAACGAATTTGTTGAACGATTGTTGTAATAATAATCGCCTTCAGTGCTTAAATGGTCTCCAAATTTAATCGCACAAACTCAAGTCTCTCCATTAAAAATATCAGTATCTTTCCTACATCTTTATATTATGTACTCTTATCACTGTATTTTGTTTCAGTTCGTGGCATGTTTGGACGCGGTGGAAATGAAAAAGATCATAAGGATTAGTACTAAAATCTGTAGATAAGGAGCTTCCGTCAACAGAACGTTACGGTCGTAGAAATCTCTCGTCCGCAGCTCGTGGTCGTGCGGTAGCGTTCTCGCTTCCCACGCCCGGGTTCCCGGGTTCGATTCCCGGCGGGGTCAGGGATTTCCTCTGCCTCGTGATGACTGGGTGTTGTGTGCTGTCCTTAGGTTAGTTAGGTTTAAGTAGTTCTAAGTTCTAGGGGACTGATGACCATAGATGTTAAGTCCCATAGTGCTCAGAGCCATTTGAACCATTCGTAGAAATCTCGTAATAAACAGAAGGACTCAGTGGTGGTGGTGGTGGTGGTTAGTGTTTAACGTCCCGTCGACAACGAGGTCATTAGAGACGGAGCGCAAGCTCGGGTTAGGGAAGGATTGGGAAGGAAATCGGCGGTGCCCTTTCAAAGGAACCATCTCTGCATTCGCCTGAAACGATTTAGGGAAATCACGGAAAACCTAAATCAGGATGGCCGGAGACGGGATTGAACCGTCGTCCTCCCGAATGCGAGTCCAGTGTGCTAACCACGGCGCCAGAAGGACTCAGTTGTGGATATTAGTCTGAAGTTTTTTCAATTGCTCTACAGTTTTATAAGAGAGTAGTTTTGAGAAACTATAGTAACAATTATGTATCAATATTATTTGAACTGGCAACGCTGTTTCAGTTCATTCTTTATTGAGGGATCACAGCAGCCGCACATAGCCAAAAACCCCAGTTATTCTGATATGAATTACATGAATTACGTTTCCTTCAGCGACAGCTAAATGTGTATCTACATAAAGAAAGGACTATGTTGCAGAACTAAAACCGTTTCCAGCACGCTCCTAGACACGTGTACGTACTTCTGTTAGTTCAATAGTTTTGCTACCTTAAAGGCCAACGGCCTTGACGGAGCGGTGACACCGGTTGGCGTCAAATCACCGAAGTTACGCTTTGTCGGGCTTGGGTGAATGTCCTCGTCTCTCGAGCTCTTTCGGTAACCGAGGTGCGCTCAGTCTTTGACACCTACTGAGGAGCTACATCACTAAGAAATAGCGGTTCCGGTCAGGGAGAGCGATGTGCTGTCTACATGCACCTCCATTTTCGCATTTGTGACGCCTGTAGGCTCAGGATGATTCGGGGGTGGGTCGGTACCGTTTGGCCTTCGAGACTTGTTCGGAGAGAGTTTATTTCTTTTCTGATCCTTAAATGTCGAAGATTGGAAGAAAAATTGACGTTTCACACTGAAGAGCCAAAGAAACTGGTACACCTGCCTAATATAGTTTAGGGCCCCCGACAGCACATACAAGTGCCGCAGCACGACGTGACATGGACTAGACTCCTGTTTGAAGTAGTGCCTTGCAACAGACACCATGAATCCGCAGGGCTGTCCATAAATCCATAAGAGTACGAGGGATGGAGGTCTCTTCAGAACAACAAGTTGCAAGGCATCCCAGATATGCTCAACAATGTTCATGTCCGGATAGTTTTATGGCCAACGGATGTGTTTAAACGTAGAAGAGTGTTCCTGGAGCCACTCTGTAGCAATTCTGGATGTGTGAGGTGTCGCATTGTCCTGCTAGAATTGTCCAAGTCCGTCGGAATGCACAGTGGACATGAATGGATGCAAGCGATCAGGCAGGATGCTTAAGTATGTGTCACCTGTCAGTCGTATCAAGGCATATCAGGGGTCCCATATCACTCCAATTGCACACACCCCTCACCATTACAAAGCCTCGACCAACTTGAACAGTCCCCTGCTGACATGCAGGGCCATGGACTCATGAGGTCGTCTCCGTACCCGTACACGTCCATCCTCTCGATGGAATTTGATACGAGACTCGTCGGACAAGGCAACATGTTTCCAGTCATCAACAGTCCAATGTAGGTTCTGACGGGCCCAGGCGGGGCGTAAAGCTTCGTGTAGCGCAGTTATCAAGGGTACACGAGTGGGCCTTCGGCTCCGAAACCCCATATCGATGATGTTTCGTTGAATAGATCGCATGCTGAGGAAGGGTTGCACTTCTGCCACGTAGAACGATGCTCTTCAGTCGTCGTGCTTGTGGGATCTTTTTTCGGCCGCAGCGATGTGAGACATTTGATGTTTTATTGGATTCCTTATATTCATGGTACACTCGTGAAATGGTCGTACGGGAAAATTCGCAATTCATCGCTACCTCGGAGATGCCGTGTCCCATCGCTCGTGCGCCAACTGTAACACCACATTCAAACTCACTTAAATGCTGATAGCCTGCCACTGTAGCAGCAGTAACCGATCTAATACTGGGCCTGACACTTATTGTGTTATATAGGCGTTTCCGACCGTAGCACTGTATACTGCCTGTTTACGTATATCTGTCTTTGAATACGCTTGCCTATACCAGTTTCTTTTGCGCTTCAGTGTACATCTTCTCGTCGACTAAAGTTATTGAAGGCGAAGCTGAAGTCGATTTGAAGCAGATTGGAGATTTATTGGAGAAATTGCACATTATGGAAGACAAGCAATAATAAACAAAACCCACTGAAGATAGCACAGAATATGCTGAAACCTATATGGCAAAAGAAAACTCTCACATACAGCTATCAATTATTTTGTGTTGGTAATTTTATCCGTACTTTACAATTTTGAGCATATCATATCTTTGTTTCTGCAGCTTATTGATGTTTCCCATTTTTTTTAGACGTGTTAAAACATTTTCTTTACGGGAAAAAGACTACAGCATAAAAAACCGTGTAAAGCTGTAGAATGTACGGTAGATGTAAAACTACCAGTAAAAATAACTCATAGCACGAGACAGAATAATAAAGAAAAACTCACTGAAGACCGCACAGGAAGTTCTGGAACACGTTTGGCTGAAGCAAAATGAAACAGTGTTTGGCACTCCGGTCTTTCTTTCCGAGGGCAGAAAGTAAGAAGAGCTGCATCATCCAAAAGTGATGGGGATCAAAATTGGCACGTCCTTTCCAATGCAATCATTCTGGAATTCAGGTTTTAACTGACGTAGAGACCGTGGTAGGATCAGATCACGGCGATCGGAAAAGGATTTTAATCCCAGTCTCTCCTATTACACGCCCATTGCCTTGCACACGTAGCTTGTCTGTTTGTTGACTCTCGGTACCGACATCATCATTACGTGGAAAAATTCCCGACGTCTTCTGTCTCAATTAGTTGACACACAAACACACACACACACACACACACACACACACACACACACACACACACACACACACACACAAACACAAATCTGATTCTCGATGTACGAGTAGTCACAAATTCAGGAGTACTGAATGCTTGGTGACTAATGAATTTAATGAATTCTTGAGGACTTGGTGCTAAAATGTTTTGAGTGTAGTATTACGTCGCCCATCACGAGAATGGAGACTTAGCTGTGAGTAAATATACACTAACGAAAATAAATAATAACAGCAAGAAATAATTAATGTAAAATAATGAAATTTTGGAAATACATTTGTCTATGTAAGATCATTGCAAGATCATAGGTTAAGGTAAGCGCGAGGTAGGACGTTGCAAATGTGAAATGTTGGTGGTTATTAACAACCTATGTAACCGCCAGAATGTTGAATGGAAGCATGCAAACATGCAGGCATTGTGTTGTACATGTACCGGATGTCAGTTTGTGGTATGGAGTTCGATGCCTGTTACACTGATCAATCAGTAGAGGGGCGGTTAATGCTGTTTGTGGATGACGCTGGAGTTGTCCAACATGTGCTCGATTGGAAACAGATCTAATGATCGACAATATTTTTAGCCGGCCGGTGCGGCCGTGCGGTTCTAGATGCTTCAGTCTGGAACCGCGTGACCGCTACGGTCGCAGGTTCGAATCCTGCCTCGGGCATGGATGTGTGTGATGTCCTTAGGTTAGTTGGGTTTAAGTAATTCTAAGTTCCAGGGGAGTGATGACCTCAGAAGTTAAGTCCCATAGTGCTCAGAGCCATTTGAACCATTTGAACAATATTTCGATACTCTGTAGAGTATATTCGTTACAATAGCCGTGTGTAACCTAGTGTTATCCTGTTAGAAAACACCGGCCTTGGAATACTGTTCACGAATGGCAGCACGACTGGGCGAATCACGAGATTGACGTACAATTCCGCAGCCAGGGTGCATGGGACAACCGCGAGAATGTTCCTGCTGACGTAAGAAATCGCACCCGAGACCGTAACTCCAGGTAAAGGTCCATTGTGTCGCAGACTGGTTGGCTGGAGGCCCTCAACGGCCCCCCTCTTAAACAACACCCGGCCATCGCTGGCAACGAGGCACAACCAGCTTTCACCAGAAAACACAACAGACCTCCACCCTACTCTCTAAAGAGCTCTCGTCTGACACCAATGAAGTCGAAAACGACTGTGGTATGGGGTTGGAGGAACGCACGCTACAGAGTGTGTAGCTCGGAGCTGTCCCTGAAGTAATCGATTTCATTTGTCGTGTTATTGTGGTGCCAAATGCTGCTCAAATTGATGCTGCAGATGCTGTACGATGGGCCAGAGCCATACGCCGAGCGCGACAGTCTTCCGTCTCTGTAGTGCCACGTGGTCGTCCGAAGCCAAGTCTTCTTGCGACCGTCCATTCTCATGACCACTGCTGCCAGCAGTCATGTACAGTCGCAGAATTCGTGCCAAGTCTCTCTGCAGTACAGCAGAAGGAACATCCAGCTTGTCACACCCATATTACACGACCTAGTTTATACTCCGCGGGGTGTCGATAACGGCGCCTTTCTCACCTTAAAGAATTCTCAGCTACCATCAACTCACCAGTGCCAATCTCAAGGGCAACGCTCGCGACCGTTTCTGCGTGTATTTAAACGAAATCTAATTTGCATCCTCATAGTGGCACTACTAGGGTCAGTCTTATTCAACTGGTGCGAAAGGTGAATAGACATCGTCTTTCAGATGTAGAAACACGCCTAAAACACTTTTATTTTATGTCGCACAACTCCTTCTTGGTGTTGCGATTCTTTTCCGTCAGCGTATTTTCTTCTCCATTCCCACGCTAATTAGGTTTTGGTTTCTCTATCTTCGTGATGTGTTGATTTTTCTGATGCTGGCGACTATACTGTTCGGAAATATCATTCAGAGAGAACTAAAGTCTCACTATTGTTTATTAAGAGACAGCTTATTCGTGCCATTCACGAGTAGCTCTATGCTGATTACGCATTGCAACGAAGCGTAGGACGTGGAAATTACATCATCATCCGGTAGCAAAGTGTTGGCCCAGTTTTTCATACATGATTTAAAGAACTGTACGATCGAACGTAGTTGTCAAGATCGTCCTTAAATTGTGGTGCACATTAGCAGAACGGTGGGTGCTTGCAGAAGCGTCGATGCGAGTCGCCTCTGACTGGCGTCATAGGGACCGTGACCTTGAGAGGACGCTCGGTCCTCCGCCACCTGCACGATGCGTTGCGTAAGCGCCCCTCTGCCTCGGCTTTAGGCCAGTGCCGAGTCAGTCTTCTCAGTAATGGCAAGCACAAATGTCAAGAGTTGTACCCTCAGAAGCAATTTGGTGCGGCGACAGACTTCGAACAGGATTAGCAATGCGCATGACAGCTTGTTCTCTCCTACAGTGCAAGGTGCCGTAGCGATTTAATAACAGAATGTGGTTCGCATACTGTTATATATGGAGGCCCTTCTTAAGTCTCGCTCAGGCTGCCTCTTAGAAGCAAAATCTCTAGTTCCTAGTAAAGTGTTGACGCGAAAACAAACGAACAAAAATGAGACTTCTTAGGTTGTCACTATGACTGGCTAATTATAGCAGCAATATATGCGCTTCCACGCCTCTATTACTGGTTATTACGCTACGTCTAGCTCACACTTAACTCGTTACTCGCTCTTTTTATGTCTCATAAATCGGGGTTTATGCTTGTAGTACATGAGAACTAAAAGGTGAATGTTCAATTATAACAGATAACTGTCTGTAACACTAAGTAAACTTGTTAATTAGAATATTCGTGCTTATTGCCTAGTCTGAATTTATGCATAGTACGCAAATGCATTTACATCTACGTCATACTCCGCAAGCCACCTAACGGTTTATGGCGCAGGGTAATTCTGGTACCACTAACAATCCTTCCTTCCTTGTTTCACTTGCGAACGGTGCGTGGGTAGAATGACTGTCGGTAAGCCTCTATATTAACTCCAATTTCTCGAATTTTCTCGGCGTGGTGATTACCCGAGATGTATGTGGAAGGAAACAATATGCTGTCTGACTCTGCCCGGAAAGTGCTATCTCGATATTTCAGTAGCAAACCTGTCCGTGATGCACAGTCCGTCTCTTGTAACGTCTGCCTCTGGAGTTCGTTGAAGATAGCTGTAACGCTCTCGAGCCAACAAAACGATCACGTGACGAAACGCGCTGCTCTTAGTTAGATCTACTCTGTCTGTCAAGTCATCCCTACCTGGTAAAGATCCCAGATTGATGAACAACACTCAGGAATCGATAGAACAAGCGCCTCCTAAGTCCCTTCCTTCATGAATGAGTTACATTTCCTTAAGGCGTTTCCTATGAATCTCAGTCTGACATCTGATTTTCCTACTATTTGCTTTATGTCAGCCCTACCTGGGAAGGATTCCAGATGGACGAACAACACTCAGGAATCGACAGAACAAGCGCCTCCTAAGCCACTTCCTTCATGTATGAGTTATATTTCCTAAAGATTTTTCCTATGAATATCAGTCTGGCATCTGATTTTCCTGCTATTTGCTTTATGTGGTCACTCCACTAACGTTCGCTCTGAACGCTTACTCCCATTTTACTGTAGATACTGTTTCCAGCAGTTTATCATCAGAGTGTAGTTGTGCAGGAATGCAGCATCTCCTAAGAATACCAGTCCGGAGATACCACGATATACCGTGTAATACCATTTCTGGCACAATTCGGCGAGGAAAATACACCACAAGTTTCTTGAGGTATGTCATATTCAACCCTTTGATGAATATATCTCATAGTGCGATTTTGCCATATGATGACATGGTTGGAGACCGTGGCTGTTATTTGAAGACAAACGTTGATGGTATTGAGACAGCAACCAGCCACAAAATTATTTTAAATTCCTTTATTCTAAAGGTACCGTTATCGGTTTCGAATCACTACGATTCATCGTCAGATGGCTTTCATGCTTTCATTACAATGCGTGTTGCGTTTTTTACTGATTAGTTATCGTGAAATGTCGGTGTGTAGTACTTGTTTTCACAGTTTTCGTACAGCAGACAACGTTTGTAGTTTTAGCCGCGTTCACACCATTGCACAAATAAACTTGCATAATTGAGCGCTTCAGATTTGTCACTGGTTGCATTTCCACCATATTTCTATCGTTAAATACCTAAATTTGTCTCACTGAGCACTTCAGCTTACTCACAGAACAGACTTCTAACATGCACCGCAGTCCCAGACATTTTCCAAGGGAAACTTGGGGCTGTTAGAGGAACGACAGCGTGCCTGAATGATCATCAAATCAGGAACATATACATGCAATTCTGTCACCACAGCTATTGGAAGACCGGAGTGTCCACAGCAGCCGGCCGCGGTGGTCTCGCGGTTCTAGGCGCGCAGTCTGGAACCGTGCGACTGCTACGGTCGCAGATTCGAATCCTGCCTCGGGCATGGATGTGTGTGATGTCCTTAGGTTGGTTAGGTTTAAGTAGTTCTAAGTTCTAGGGGACTGATGACCACAGCAGTTGAGTCCCATAGTGCTCAGAGCCATTTGAACCATTTTTTTTTTTTTTGTCCACAGCATCCTCACGATGAAGATGCAGAAGGAAGGCAACACTTGGTCTCTGAGGCAAACATACTGGTTCAACCAATGTAACCTGAGTAAGCAAGCTCAAGTAATGTTACTATTATTTGCTACAAAAATGGTTGAAATGGCTCTGAGAACTATGGGACTTAACTTCTGAGGTCATCAGTCCCCTAGAACTTAGAACTACTTAAACCTAACTAACCTAAGGACATCACACACATCCATGCCCGAGGCAGGATTCGAACCTGCGACCGTAACGGTCGCGCGGTTCCAGACAGAAGCGCCTAGAACCGCTCGGCCACTCAGGCCGGCATTTGCTACACCCTTGACACTGCGGATTGAACACATCGTTTGGACATCGGTGGACCCAGCATCTTGCGTCATTTGAAAACAGGCAAAATTGCATTCGGACCGCTCTATACGTGCCTCGAGTCAGCTACTCTCCAGTTATCTGTGTTGTAAGGGCGTTCGATGCGTCCAGCTGCATGGGTCGCTGCGAGTAATGTGCTTTTGCGACTTACCCGACTAGCAATGTCCGTCGCACTCAGTTCGTTTTCCAGTGTGCATCTGGAGCGTAGTTGCGATAGACCCGCATTCACTATCATTGACGATTACTGTCAGGTTTGAAACCTATTCTCTTTGACAAGGCGTGCCTCTCGTCTCCGGCCCCTGCAGGTCTGGACATCTTGACGACCACTGTTCTTACGGTGTGTTACGTGGCTGAGAGTGGTACACCAATCCTTGTAGACACGTGGGATGGTCGGGGTTGAAAACCCAGCAAACCAGGCAACTTCATTCACGTTGCGCTCATGGGCACGCCCATACAAGATAGCTCCCTTCCGCCATTCTGTCACGGCTCTACGTCGACCCAAGTTTCTACTGTGATTTCGTACAATCGACAGGCACATACCACCACTTCACAGCCATCACTTACATTAGCAGTGGAGTGTCGCATGGTCTAAATTGGTCTACAGCACTCCAAAGGAAACAGTTTTTCTTTTAAGGCGGTTATATTTTGTGATCTATCTCGTTCCTCGATCAGTCGTTCTGTTGCCTTCTGCTTCTGGCTCGGAGGACAGTGTTGCATACCGAGATTTCTAAATATCCAAGATATCTTAAACCGAACAGTGGGAAGTCCAGGATGGGGTAACGACAATTTCTGTTCCGGAAGAGTGACTTGTGGCGAAGCTTAATCATATTAGTAATTTAATCCAAAGTAGCCAACCATGTGCAACAAAATGTGGTTTTATTCAACCTTTGACCACGGTTTCGACGGACGTAAACCTCTCTTCTTCAGAAATGTGTGACTAAAATTTCACATTAGAAAAATACCAAATAATGAAGCGTGTTTTTCCAATGTGAAATTTTAGTTACACGTACTTCTGAAGAAGACTCGCTTATATCAGTAGAAAACAAAATCAAAGGCTGAGTGAAACAGCATTTTGTTGAAAGTGGTTGGGTGCTTTAGGTTCACTTATTGATCTCTAACCGTTGCCGAATCGCAGCCATGCTCACAATATTGAATATTTTAGCAGTTTTTTTTCGTTGTGCCCGTCTGCGACTCAACGAGTCCTGTGTGTTAATCGCAGGAGATCTTAAATGTTTTATGAATTTTGTTTTTCATTCAAATAGTTTCTTACTAGGTTTAGTCCGATAGTATATGCTTACTTTTAGTTTATAATATTCGTTTTTCGTTTTGGTATGTTGTGCAATGTAATTTCTTTTCGAATTCTTTTGTCGCTCCTCTGTAGAACTGTAAATGAAAAGCATTGTGTTGTGTATGTCCTACAGTAATCATTTATTGTATTTGTTGTGTATGTCCTACAGTAATAATTTATTGTATTTACTGGTTTTCGGTTTATTAGGCCATCATCAGTCTTTGACTATCGTTATCACAGAAGATGTATGTTCATGAACAATATTGTAAAAGATGCTGTACGTCAGGAGTGAGATATGAACCAAGGAGATAAAAAAAAGAGAGGAGCTTGTATTACGTCACTAACTTAAGCCTATATCCGCCACCTTAATTAACCCAAAACATCAAGGTCACCGCCTTCATACACCCATTTCCCCGTGCCGTCACTCTGTGTCGTATTACAAGAGCAAATAGGCATTCAAGAAGAGAAAAGCGTTCGAAATTGCCTTCCTGACACTATGTTACTGGCGTAAGATCTCTAATTTTTAGTATTTAGAACAGATGTTGTGCGCACACGACAGGAATAATGAACAATAAGCACTCGTAAACAGTAGTCTGGTAATGTTTACGGCTATTAAAAATGGCGGTAACCGCCAATTTTAGTTAAAAATGGCTCTGAACACTACGGGACAACTTCTGAGGTCATCAGTCCCCGAGAACTTAGAACTACTTAAACCTAACTAACCTAAGGACATCACACACATCCATGCCCGAGACAGGATTCGAACCTACGACCATAGCGGTCGCGCGGTTTCAGACTGTAGCACCTAGAACCGCTCGACCACCAAGGCCGGCGAAGTACAGCGTAAGTCTGTAGTGCCACCTCCCTTCTTGTTTAACCAGGATGGTATGGACCCAGAATAAATGTCGTCTTTGACAGTGCAGTGATACTACAGTTAGGAATGCTAAACAGTAAATAAATATAAAGGGGATAAAAGAGAAACATCAACATGCAGCTCAAAAGACGATGTCTGAACAATTTAAATTAACAATCCCAATAAAATAAAATTAGTACAAACAGAGCATTGAAGAATGGATCGACACAGCATTACATATGGACTGAAGAGCCATAGAAACTGGTACACTTGCCTAATATCGTGAAGTCCCCGCCAGCACGCAGAAGTGCCACAACACGACGTAGCCTGGACTCGAATAATGTATGAAGCAGTGCTGGAGGGACCTGACACCGTGAATCCTACAGGGCACATAAATCCGTAAGAGTACGAGGGGGTGGAAATTTCTGACCAACACGTTGCAAGGCATCGCAGAATTTTCAAGTCTGGAGAGTTTGGTGGCCAGCGGAAGTGTTTAAACTCAGAAGAGAGTTCCTCGAGCCACTCTGTAGCAACTATGCACGTGTAGGGTGTCGCATTATCATGCTGGAATAGACCAAATCCGTTGGCTAGCACAATGGACGTGAATGGATGCAGGTGATCAGACAGGACGCTTACGTACGTGTCACCTGTCAGAGTCTTCTCTAGATATAGTAGGGGTCCCATATCACTCCAGCTGCACATGCTCCACGCCATTACAGAGCCTCCTTCAACTTGAACAGTTTCCTGCTGACATCTAGGGTCCATGGATTCATGAGCTTGTCTCCATGCCCGTACACGTCTATCCGCTCGATACAATTTGAAACGAGATCCGTCCGACCAGGAAACATGTTTCCAGTCATCAACAGTCCAATGTTGGTGTTGACGGACCCAGGCGAGGCATAAATCCTTCGGCCTTTATACATGACGTTTCGTTGAAGGCTTCGGACGCCGTCATTTGTTGATGCCCCAGCAATTTGCGGTAAGGCTACACTTCTGCCACGCTGGACGATTCTCCTCAGTCGTCGTTGGTTCCGTTCTTGCGGGATCTTTTACCGGTCGCAGCGCTGTCAGAGGTTTCATGTTTTCCGGATTCCTGATATTGACGGTACGCTCTTGAAGTTGTACAGGAAAATCCCTGCTTTATGCCTACCTCAGAGATGCAGTGTCCCATCGCTCGTGCGCCAACTATAACACCACTTTCAAACTCACTTAAATATTGAGAACCTGCCATTGTAGGAGCAGTAATCGATCTAACGACTGTGCCAGACACATTTTGTCTTATTAGCAGTTGCCGACCGCAGCGCCGTAATCTACCTGTTTACATATCTCTGTATTCGAATACGCATGCCTATACCAGTGATACAGAAACAGAGTAAAACTAGAACTGATACTTGTAACAAAAGAATCAATTAGGTATGTAGACAATTACAATAAAATAAATAATTACAGGAAAAATGGGAGAATAGAAGGGAACAGACGGTGTGTGAAGCATTGAAAAACTGCGAGGGTTAAATGAAGTTTAGAAGAGGGGAAGGACTGAGCTATGTTTAGTCTTTCATTCATGGCTGTGGGCCAGATGTTTGTTATTTTCCAGCGTTTCCAGCAGATTTCAGTTTCCGCGTTGTCTTGTATGGTAAGGACTTGAGACTGCCGATTCATGCGCCTCGTGGATGGGACGCTAAAACCACAACCTTTTCGAATCTCAGTTCATTGTAAAAGGCGATTATGGATAGCATTTTGTGGTGAAAAGAAGGAGGTTTAACTCATTTTTAATGGAACGGAACTGTGGTGAACGTAGAAATTTGTTTTGGACGTAACGCGAATCGTAATCTCAAGAACACCATTCTTTGCAGTATTACAGACAATCTAAGTCATTTTTCTTTTTCTCTTTGGAGGGAGTTCATCTGACTGGTTCTATGAAACCCGTCAAGAATTCCTCTGATGTCAAACTCCTAATTTCCGTTTTACACCTAACGTGCTCGATTATTTGTTGGATATATTCCATTCTTTGTCTTCCCCTATAGCTTTTATATTTTAGTGCCCTGGAAGATATCCCTGGTTGTCTGTCCCTACTTGCAACCAGTGTCTTCCACATATTCGTTCCCCCGTCGATACTGTAGAAAATCCAATTCATTTTTTCCTCAGTCTAACTAATTTTCAGCGTACTTTTGAAACATTGAATCTGATTCTCTTCTTTTCCGGATTTCCTACTTTCGTCCTACTCTCTATCTATATTCTGTGCTCATTAGGTTGTCCATTCTACTCCGTAGGGCCCATAATTCCATCTCACTTTTAGTGAGAATAGCATGATCATCATCATCAGCAGCAGCAAATCTTATCACTGACATCGTTTCAGCCTTCATTATGCGAGTAATTTCACTTATGAATCTTTGTCGTTTTCGTTATTGCTTCTTTGACGTACAGCATGGGAGAACGGCATAGGAGAAATCATGAGTCCTTGCCTTACCTCTTTTTTAATTCTAGTATTTCATTGGTTGTCTTCGGTTCTTAATTCAATCTCTTGCTTCTTGTGCATGTTGCAAATAATAATTTTTTGCCTGTGTTGAATAGGTCTACACATTTTTCCGAAGATTTCAGTTCAAGAAAGGTATGAAACTTGCAGGTAGCTTGGCAGATTAAAATTGTGAGTCAGACCGGGACTCGAACTTGGGGGTTTTGCAATTCGTGGTCAGGTGCTCTACTTTTCTTCTAGGAGTGTTGATTGTGCAAGGTATGCGGGAGAACGTTTCTAGAGTTTGCATGGTAGAAGATGAGGTACTGGTGGAAGTAAGGCTGTAATGGCAGGTCGCTGGTATTGATGGTGTGGCTCAGTTGACAGAACACTCGTTCGATTCCCGTTCTGGCTAACATTTCCAACCTGTCACAAAGTTACAAAACAGCGTACACTCTACCGCAGAACGAAAAATCATTCTAGAAACGGCATCGTATCAATACATTTCACGGTTACATTGGACTGTTGGTGGTCCAGTGTGCCCTGAATTTTTATATGTGACAGAGCCCATCCCCAATGAACAACTGACCGCACTGAGACGCTTGAGACAGAAGATAAATGATTTAGACTGTCATTGGAATTGAAACTCACGCTTTTGAGAGGCTTGTTGTTCAGAGACTAACTCTTCATGTCCTTCGGAACCCGAAAATCGCTTTTTGGTTAGAATGGAATAACAACAACGTGGATACTGTACGAAGCAATGATAGATTTCTGCTTTCTCTTCAGACATGCTTGTCCTTGATGGATATTGTTGCCGAACTGTGGCGAGAAGGAATACATAATTTCTAGATGTTCATGTGGCTTTCTGTATTCTACTACCCACTTCAACAACATCTTAAGGACTGTAATGTTTCTAGCAGTGTAGAGCAAAGGAAATAGAACTTATGCACACACCTAGGTCCCTGTATCATCGACATAGGGCTGCCGGAGGGGAATGTATTCTAAGTAATGATTTATTTTTAACAAAATTGTATTTGACCTAGTTTCCAATAAAGATTCTGGAAAAACAATTCCACCAATCCAGAAAGCCACTGGCATAGGTCATCAGATTGATGATGATGGTCGGAATATTCTCAAAGCTTCGAGAAACAGTGAAACTACGCCAGTACTAGAAATATGGAATATAGTAAATAGAACAGTCCAAGAAGGTCCACTTCTTGTCGATGAGAAATGAGGCTTTCATTCGTTGGTTGAATATTCGAAAATTGTAGTTCTTCTACGAACTTTCTGTACAGAAAACGTTATAACCGCCTACAATGTATTTTGGTACACAGACTTTGAACACTACGAGATTTCATAGGCATTTCAATTCCAGAGAGTGACACAAAAATGCTGGATTATCCTAATGGAGGGATATTTGAAGAAATACGTCGCTGATGTAAAACTATTGCAAGCTAACTAGCACTCTAGAAATATTCTGTTGGCCCCTAAGCATTAGTCACGTGTGAATAATGATACTTATTTTATCCATGGTAATGATGGTTGATCTCTGTGTCTGTGGATTAAATTAATTTCTTCTAAAAATAATTGAAATTTTATTCATTACGGTACATAAAATTATTTGTTAGGAAAACACTTCCCAAAACTTAGAAGTATGAGTTAATTTTTTTTAGGCTACTAGAAGATAAGACACCCGCGATTGTCTGAAATGAGGAGATGTGACATTCTTGAGATGATGTACTTCCTTTCTGATGACTGAACATACCTATAAACTATACGAGCCATACTGCTGTGAGAATACATGCATTAGACGTGAAATCTGTTAGGAGGCAGGCGACCATAGTGATATCATTATGTAGTACTGTTCTGGAGCTGAATAGGTCGCTTCGAAAAGTCATAGAGATGGTAAAAATGACTTATTACTCAAATAGTTCACTTGATGCATTTCGGATTTATTTCTGTCGTCAGATATTGAAGTGTACAGAGAGTCACAGGAAACAAGCGTTACTAGGTATCTGACGATAGAAATAAATCAGAAACACGTCAAGTCATTAATTTGGCTAATTAAGTCATTTTGCACCGGCTGTGTGACTTTTATTAAGCGACCTATTCAGCTTCAATACAGTACTACAATATAATATTTTGATTGGCGTCTGATGTGTCCAGCTAATTAATTTCATCCGCACGTAGAGCGAGGAATGTGAAAGCCGGGAAATGGGTAGCGTATTTATTAATTTCTGATCTAATACTGTAATGTCAGTCCTTTATTGCTTTCGAACGAATTTTCAATTCAGTTTTATCGGCATCCACTTCGTAAGCAAGCACATAAAATAGGATTTTACTTTTCAGTTATTAAATATGTTTGTGACTAATCGTAAGATCATTACAACAGTTTAAGACTGCATTTTCAAACTATTAACCTATGATGTGCTTTAGAGGAATTACAATCGAAAAAATTCTTATCATTAAGGCTCATGGTGTTAACCTACACATACACTATGTGATCAAAAGCATCCGGACATACCAAAAAACATACGTTTCTCATGTTAGTTGCATTGTGCTGCTACCTACTTCCAGGTACTCCTTATCAGCGACCTCATTAGTCATTAGACATCGTGAGAGAGCAGAATAGGGAGCTCTGCGGAAGTCACGGACTTCGAGCGTGGTCATGTGATTGAGTGACACTTGTGTCACACGTCTGTTCGCCAGATTTCCACACTTCTAAACATCTCTAGGTGCACTGTTTCCGATGTGATAGCGAAGTGAAAACGTGAAGGGACGCGTACAGCACAAGGTCGATCTCATCTGTTGACTGTCAGAGACCGCCGACAGTTGAAGAGGGTCGTATTGTATAATAGGCAGACATCTATCCAGACCATCACACAGGAATTCCAAACTGCATCATGATCCACTTCAAGTACTATGACAATTAGGTGGGAGTTGAGAAAACTTGGATTTCATGGTAGAGCGGCTGCTCATAAGGCACACATCACACCGGTAAATGCCAAACGACGCCTCGCTTGGTGTAAGGAGCGTAAACGTTGGACGACTGAACAGTGGAAAAATGTTGTGTGGAGTGACGAATCACGGTACAAAATGCGGCAATCCGATGGCAGTGTGTGGGTATGGAGAATGCCCGGTGAATGTCATCTGTCAGCGTGTGTACTGCCAACAGTAAAATTCGGAGGCGGTGGTGCTATGGTGTGGTCGTATTTTTCATGGGCGCTTGCACCCCTTGTTGTTTTGCGTTGCACCATCACAGCACAGGCCATCATTGATGTTTTAAGCACCTTCTTGCTTCCCACTGTTGAAGAGCAGTTCGGGCATGGCGGTTGCATCTTTCAACACGATCGAGCACCTGTTCATAATGCACGACCTGTGTCGGAGTGGTTACACAACAATAACATCCCTATTATGGACTGGTCTCCACAGAGTCCTGGCCTGAATCCTACAGAACACTTCTGGGATGTTTTGGAACGCCGACTTCGTGCCAGGCCTCACCGACCGACATCGATACCTCTCTTCAATGTAGCACTCCATGAAGAATGGGCTGCCTTCCCCAAGAGACCTTCCTTCAGCTGATTGAATGTGTGCGTGCGAGAGTGGAAGCTGCTATCGACGCTAAGGGTGGGCCAACACCATACTGAATTCCAGCATTACCGATGGAGGGCGCCAGGAACTTGTAAGTCATTTTGAGTCACGTGTCCGGATACTTTTGATCACATAGTGTATAATACCGAATTAGAGCGACCGGTTAATTTCGTGACCAGGTAGGTAGTTGAGGTAGGGAGGGGGCATTCCAATAAAAAGACGCTAGCTCATCTCGCTTTCGGAAAATCACAAGTGTGTGGGTACATATTTGCTGACGTAATGACATGCACATGGCTGTGTCACGTGATGGACGGCGACGTGACTGAAGCTGACAGGTTTCTGAGTAAGAACTACGCCTAGCAGTCAGACGTACGTGCCTTCTCATCTCTAACTTAAATCAACATGTATTCCACGTTACGTTCTGCAGAGCGAGAGACACAGAAAAAACGAAAATGCACGCACGTGGATACTATGTTTCTATAGAACAGCTTTTCTCACATACTGCAGCTTTCAGCCCCCAAATAAAAGGGAATTTATTATGTACTCATTGCTGTATTTTTAATTCTCATAATTACCAAAGGAACTAATTTATGGCTACAATTGGAGACGAAGTCACGCAGTAAATCTTTGGAACGACAGCACACACGGAAATTTAGAAGAATTTATTTCCTAGAATGAGAGCTTCTGTAAAGTTTGGAAGGTAGGGGACGAGATACTGGCAGAAGTAAAGCTGTGAGGACCGGGCGTGAGTCGTGCTTCGGTAGCTCAGATGGTAGAGCACTTGCCCGCGAAAGGCAAAGGTCCTGAGTTCGAGTCTCGGTCGGGAACACAGTTTTAATCTGCCAGGAAGTTTCAATTTATTTTCTGTTTACGGTTTACCTAACAGTTAATGTACACTTCTTACTCTTTCCATTCATCGACAAGATCTTGCATTTATGTGCAACATTTCTAACTTTTATATTGATTTATTCTTCAGCGTTAACTGTACTGGAACTGTTATAAAGTATTAGAGCGGGCCGTGTCATAATTTGTTACGTTTGTCTTTACGAAGGAAGATATATGCCGTGGTGAAAATAAATCTTAATCCTCTTGTTGGATTTCAAACATAGGTTCTCTTAGACTCGTATTCTTCATTAATTGTCTTATCACGATAAACAGTACTGCTTTCGCTAGCCTTATCTTGTGGTCTTCAATACATGTGCTCTAGGTAATTGCGCTGCAGCAGTATCTACTTACTGAAAGTGAGAGAAATAGTTTATTTTTCCCCCACCGACATCTGACCAGCTGCGAGAACGCACAGGTAACATTTCATGTAGTGCACACTGAAGTAACAAAAGAGGTTCGCAGCAGTACGAGTGGTAAAGTCTCGTCATGCTGATAAGAGTTCGGGAAAACAGCCTTGTATAATAATGCCACTTTTCATAATCTTGTCTGATTATTCGCTTTTAATCTGAACTGGTCCATACAGTAATCTTACTTGGTCTCTTAAGCGTGTTGAATTTCACTCTTTCAAAATTCTTCATTAGATATTGTATTGAATTACGTAATTTTCTGAAGATCAGAATTATTTTTTCTACCGTAGGATTTTTCCTTATTTATTTCATTATGAAATGCTACAGTTTATTTGTCGCTTATCGGCCTATTGCAAATAGAATAACCAGCTTTTGCTGAAAAATCGGCGTCGTCTTCTTGTCGTTAAACCCTTATTAATTTTCCTTTCCTTCGTTTCATCCTTCCTTCCTGCATTCTTTCTTGCTACAAATACCGAAAGATACGCCGATTTACTGTAGCGGATTTTGATGTGTTATTGTTCTGATTAACTACCGAACTGGATGAAATACTAACCAAAGGACGGCAAAAAGTAACAACCCATGACCGGGTCCCCAGGTCTGACAAACTATCAGTACATTGGTGTATAAAAGATATAGTTTTTCTGTTATTACACATTTTTCTTTTCACAGCATTTACCACATATTTCGTCTGCTCAGCTCAGTTAGTTGAATACCCAAAATATGAACATGGACGTGTTTGCTTCACGGAGAGATTTTTTTTAACACTTTGACTTCCACTACGCCATCAGAGAGAACAACTGCTGCGGGACCTAACTTTAGGTTAAAACCGGGGCTTTTAAGTTTTAGTAGACTGATATAATTTTTTGTTTATTTTTCCAACAAAAAATTATAATATGTAGTATGTTATGCGGAATTTGTAAATTCACAGAAAAAAATCGCCCATAATGGCACTGTCAATAGTAACAGAGTTATATAAGATAACTTAGTTTCTATGGTGTCACCGCCAGACACCACACTTGCTAGGTGGTAGCCTTTAAATCGGCCGCGGTCCGTTAGTATACGTCGGACCCGCGTGTCGCCACTGTCAGTGATTACAGACCGAGCGCCGTCACACGGCAGGTCTGGAGAGACGTCCTAGCACTCGCCCCAGTTGTACAGCCGACTTTGCTAGCGATGGTTCACTGACGAATTACGCTCTCATTTGCCAAGACGATAGTTAGCATAGCCTTCAGCTACGTCATTTGCTACGACCTAGCAAGGCGCCATTATCAATTGCTATTTATCTTGTGATGCATGTACCGTCAGACCGATGTTCACCAATTGTGGATTAAAGTTAAGTATTCCAGCAGCTACGTACGTTATTGGCTATGTTAATTACCTTGTCCAGTTCCAGACCTCACGCCAGCCTGCGTGAACTAAAACGCGTGCCTTTCGGCTACCCGTCACTGTGGATTGGCTGTCTTGCCAGTCCACAACAGTTTCTGTCTTTTGCTTCTTGTTTCGAATGGGCCACGCTTGTTCAACTGTTGGGCTTTGATCTTTGCCCATACTGTCGTATCCTCTGCCGATGTAACTCCTTCCTTTCTTCTGCCCAGTGGGTATCTTTCCTTCGGAGCTTTTCCTGAAATCCTCCGACTTCCTTCAGGGTATGTCTCACTGACTGTCTGTTCTGGAGATCAGTTATTCCCCGTTCTTTAATGTCCTTTTGAGTTTCTGTCAACCAAGTGCTGAGAACCTTCGTGTTTCTGTCTAATAATAACATTGCAATCGAACAAAAATATTTTTATATTGCGCAAAAGTGAAATTAAGGAAAACAGTATTTTTAAGTTTTGAGAGCTATAATTTATAAATCTTTCGTTTGGAGAACCAGAAATACCAAAACACAGGTACAGTTAGTCATTCACACGTACTTCCAGCTTGCGATACCGTAAATAATAAACTATGGAAATGTCGTGTGGCTAGGGCCTCCCGTCGGGTAGACCGTTCGCCTGGTGCAGGTCTTGCGATTTGACGCCACTTCGGCGACTTGCGCGTCGATGGGGATGAAATGATGATGATTAGGACAACAGAACACCCAGTCCCTGAGCGAAGAAAATCTCCGACCCAGCCGGGAATCGAACCCGGGCCCTTAGGATTGACAATCTGTCACGCTGACCACTCAGCTACCGGGGAGGACGTAATAAACTATGGAAATGGATTATTAAAACTAGTAAATGGTTTCCTTCAAAACAAAGCACGCAGTTTTAAATAAGAGCAGTAGTTCAAGAAGGAACTCCAGAAGAAAGACACTCGAGTACGATTTGCAACAGAAAAAACGTTCTCACACAATCAGCAAAAATGGAAATAAATTTTACTTGTTCTGATTTTTACAGAATGTATGTTGTGTGCAACGAAAATAAGATATTATTCTAACGTTCCACGATGAACTTTGTAGAATAAACAGAATACCTACGCTCGCGCTATCTGCTACTTGAAGTTAAATTAATGCCACACAGCGTGAAATAAATGGGGAGCAGTTTGCTGCATTTCAGAAACAGAAGAATATTCGTTAAGAATGTGTCACATTATTGGCTTTTCTGTTGCTAGAGAACAACCACATTAATTTTACGTAAGTTATTCCAAAGAAAGTGAATGTCTTAGTTTTAAACAATCTCTACAGGTGTAGGACTAGTTGTACGAGCCGCCTCCTTCTGTACTTCCTGCAGAATCTAATCTCTGCATGTGACCTTGTGGTTTCATGTTCCCCACTTACGTCACCTTAAGACGTCCGCAACTAAATTTCCATTACCACATACGCAGGTCTCTACTTTTTATTTTTATTTTATTTTTTTTAAGTGGGTGCGGTCTTGAGGGCTAGGATGTCCTGTTTACACTGAGCGGCCACTCATTGCTCTGACAACTTGACAGGCGTTCTGTGCTTTCCACCGCGCATTGAAAACGATGGTACTTGCGAGTCATCGATGGACTTGTTTCCTGTGCTGTTCTCTATGCATCTTACAAACAAAAGGATAATAAAATTGTTGAATGAGACAAAAGAAATGTAAACACCTTTTTTTCATTATTTAGTCAAACAATTAACCCACTTATGAAATCTCTTCATCAGAAGCGTCTACCTTTGTCAGGGGAAGTCTGTTTCGAGGTTTATATAGTTACGCTGCATCCACTTCTGTTATTGTATTATATTACACTAGACGTGTGTGAGAATATGCGTTGCTACTGCGGTGCATAGCACGATTAATGTTTTAAACCCACTACTGTTGGTCTCACATTCCCGTAAATGCCCTTTTGTGACGTGGCCCGTCACGTGTTTGCGATCAGTGTCACTCGGTGTATAATTTTTATTCCCTGAATGAGTTAGATCTGTTACAAAGCTCTGAATTCATATTAATATGAAGTGCTAAAATTCAACTGCATTTGCACTGATTAACTGTTCTGTCTGTTATTAGTAGCATATTTTATACGTTATGAATGAAACAGAGAACAGTGGTGTAATAGTCTAAAATTTATTATTTCTTACACGAACAGTTTTTCAGCTGTTACGCAGTCATCAGGTACAAAGGTTAATATTTATCTTCGTAAAAGGTAATATTTACCTTTTTAAAAGGTAAATATTTTACCTTTGTATCTGACGATGGCGTAGCAGCCGAAAACTGGTTCGTGTAACGAAAAATAAATATTGTGAAATATTACACCACTGTTGTGTCTATTTCATTCAGCTGCTTTTCTTCTGGCGAATTTTTTGTTGCCGTGCGCGTCATTTGCCGCCCACATTTTTCTTTCTCATGTTTGGCTGGTCGCGACCATTTTTGAAGGCCTGTTCATCGCTATCTCCGTATTTGTGTGTATTAATCTACTCTTTACAGGGTTTGCCATTTTATCTAGACTTAGAATACGGAATGTTTGTTAAAATTGTGGAACGTATACATCACATTTTAGAATTGGTACACACATCAAAAAAAGTTTTCATCACCTGGTTCCCAGAACTCCTGAAGATAGACGTAAACTGTGGATATTGTATCACAGACACAGTCCCTACGACTGTTCAGAGGTGTCACTAGAACCGCCCAAAGATGTAAACAACCACGCAGCCGATCAGTTCCAGTCATTCCACCACAATGGAGGTACACGGTCCGTTTTGTCGGTAGTTCAACAATGCCTAGACGGTCAGTAACGCGATTCGATCGCGTCCGCATTGTTGCTTTGTGTCAGGAAGGGCTCTCAAAAATGGAAGATTCCAGGCATCTCGGAGGGCACCAAATAGACGGTGTTCGAACGTGGAGGAGATACAGAGAGACATCAACTGTCAATGACATGCTTCGCTCAGGCCGCCCAAGGGCTACTACTGCAGTGGATGACCGCTACGTACGAATTATGGCTCGGAGGAACCAAGACAGCAAAGCCACCATGTAGAATAATGCTTTTCGTGCAGCCACAGGACGTCGTCTTACGACTCAAACTGTGAGAAATAGGCTGCATGATGTGTAATTTCACTCCCGACATCATTGGCGAGGTCCATTTTTGCAACCATGTGACCATGCAGTTCGTTTTCGCAACCCAACAACATGCTCAGGATTGGCATCAGGTTCTCTACACCGATGAGTGTCGCATAAGTCTTCAACCAGACAATCGTCTGAGACGTGCCTGGAGGCATCCTGGTCAGGCTGACCGCCTTAGACACACTGTCCAGCGAGTACAGCAAGGTAGAGGTTCGCTGCTGTTTTGGGGTGGCATTATGTGGGGTCGATGTACGCCGCTGGCGGACATGGAAGGCGCGATACGTGAATGCGATCTTCCGACCGATTGTGCAACCATATCGGCAGCATATAGGCTAGGCATTCGTCTTCATGGACAACAATTCGCGCCCCCATCGTGCACGTATTGTGAATGACTTCCTTCAGGACAACTAGAGTGGCCAGCATGTTCTCCATAAATGAACCATATGGAACATGCCTGTGATAGATTGAAAAAAGGCTGTTTATGGACGACGTGACCCACCAACCACTCTGAAGGATATACGCCGAATCGCCGTTAAACATTGGGACAATCTGGACCAAAAGTGCCTTGCTCAACTTGTGGGTAATATGCCACGACGAAAACAGGCATTCATCAATGCAAAAGGACGTGCTACTGGGTATTAGAGGTACCGGTGTTTAGAGCAGTCTGGAACACCACCTCTGAAGGTCTCGCTGTATGGTGGTACAACATGCAATGTGTGGTTATCATGGGCAATAAAAAGGGCGGAAATGATGTTTATGTTGATCTCTATTCCAATTTTCTGTACAGGTTCCGGAACTCTCGGAACCGAGGTGATGCAAAACTTTTTTGATGTGTCTAATAATGTCCAATACATAGTAATAGCAAGAAAAGAAATTCTGACCAATAGAAATTTGTTAATATTGAATATAAATTTAAGTATTGTAAAGTCTTTTTTGAAACTATTTGCCTGCAGTGTAGCGTTGATCGGAAGTGAAACGTGGGTAAGAAATTCAGACAAGAAGAGACAAAAACTTTTGAAAATTGGTGCAAGAATGTTGAAGACTGGGTGCGTAGATCGGATAACTACACTGCGTAACTGTTAACGGATCGGTTTCGAAAAGCAGCAATTTTCAAAAGTTTTTGTCTTTTCTTGTCTGAATTCCTTACCCACATTTTCGAAACCGTGTAATTGCCTCCCACTACGACGCAGAAATTTGGAATGTGGCTCAAATGTGCGTACATCCTCCCCCTGTAATGGTGCAAAAGCGTGCCAGCCTGCGACGACGCCATCTGGTTCGGCGTCGCTCCAGACAGCAAGATGTCAACACATGAGAAAAAAAAGAGGCAAGAGCTCAGAAGTTCTTGTGAGCTGTCAGGTGGGTTAATGATATCACACTGACAACAAATTTCGCCACAGTTCTGTTCAGTGCCACCATGGACGTGTCACACGATGGGAAGGTCGTCACATCCCTATTACCAACATTTCACATCTTTTGCTTTTGAAGCCTCTACGATGAAGATCAGAACCACAACGGCCAGAGTTGAAATAACGCATTTTTATTATGAGCGGCTGAGGAAAACAATTCAGACACACCACCGCTCAGAATGGACACGAAGAGGCCTCAAGGGCGCGGTACAAAGAAACTACGCCTACTCCTGGGGTGTCGATTCCCAAACATTTCGCGGTCGGAAACGACAGTCTCCATTACGATGGGCAACAGGAATACTTTCTTGACATCTTTTGCCACTGCTGACATGCCTGGTCGGCTGAACACTTCTCTAAGGACATAGTGAGTTTGCAACCCCAATGAAAGTGATCGGACACCTTTGTAGCGTCGTGCGACCAGTCAAGACACAACTTCAAGATTCAGTCACGTAAAATATCCATGACAACCACAAGCAAATCAACCACGTAGGGACAACGTTTGTCGTCGTGGCACCTGCCTAACCTTCCATGGTAGATGGTTCATGTTGAGTTTCCTGGGCAGTTTCAGGGAGCTGTGGCTACTGGTGACGGACGGTCTCTCGCACTTTCATTATGTAACGTGGATGTCGTCCACAGCCAATTCTGCTACTATCGGCACCCTTTCGATGATATTCGCCTTTGAAGGAACGTCCGACAACCTTGTGTCACAGCCCGCATCTCGTGGTCGTGCGGTAGCGTTCTCGCTTCCCACACCCGGGTTCCCGGGTTCGATTCCCGGCGGGGTCAGGGATTTTCTCTGCCTCGTGATGGCTGGGTGTTGTGTGCTGTCCTTAGGTTAGTTAGGTTTAAGTAGTTCTAAGTTCTAGGGGACTGATGACCATAGATGTTAAGTCCCATAGTGCTCAGAGCCATTTGAACCATTTGAACCTTGTGTCACATAACTAGTCCCAATTTATGCCGATGTAGTTCTAGGACGTCGGTCGCCATCTTTGAATCACAGGTTTGATGCAACCCGCCACGAATTCCTCCCCTGTGCTAGCCTCTTCATCTCAGAGTAGCACTTGCAACCTACTTCCTCAATTATTTGGTGGATGTATTCAGATATCTGTCTTCCTCTACCGTTTTTATCTTCTACAGCTCCCTCTAGTAGCATAGAAGTTACTCCCTGATGTCTTGAATGTCCTACCATCCTGTCCCCTCTTCTTGTCAGTAGTTTTTTTTTATATTCCCTTCCTCGTCGATTCTTCGGAGAACCTCCTCACTCCTTACCTCATAAGTCCACCTAATTTTCAACATTCGTCTGTAGCACCACATCTCAAATGCTTCTATTCTGTTCCGATTTTCCCACAGTTCATGATTCATTACCGTACAATGCTGTGCTACAAACGTACATTCTCAGAAACTTCTTCCTCAAAGTAAGGCCTACATAGACTTTTCCTGGCCAGGAATAATCTTTTTTGCCAGTACTAGTCTGCTTTTCAAGTCCTCCTTGCTCCGTCCGTCTTGGGTTATTTTGCTGCCCAGGTAGCAAAATTCCTTAATTTCGTCTATTTCGTGATCACAAATCCTGATGTCCAGTTTCTCGCTCTTCTCACTTCTGCTACGTCTCATTACATTCGTATTTCTTCGATTTACTCTCAGTTCATATTCTGTACTCATTAGACGTTCATTCCATTCAACACATCCTCTAATTATTGTTCACTTTCACAGAGGATAGCAATGTTATCATTGACATCCTTTCACATTCAATTTTAATCTCTCGGCAACCTTTCATTCTGCCAATGCTTCTTCGATGCATAGATTGGACAGTAGGGGCGGCAGATTACGTCCATGCCTAACGCCCTTCTTAATCCGAGCACTTTGTTTTTGGTCTTCCATTCATATTGTCCCCTCTTGGCTCTTGCACATAACGTATATCACCCACCTTTCCCTATAGCTTATACCGACATCTTGCACCATTTTACAGTGTCGAAGGCTGTTTCTAGGTAGAAAGGTGCTATGAACGAGTCTTGATTTACCTTTAGTCTTGCGTTCATTATCAGCCGCAACGTCAGAACAGCCTCTCTGATGCCTTTACCTTTCATAAAGCCAAACTGATGACACATGCTCAAATTTCTTTTCCATTCTTCAGTATATTATTCATGTCAGAAACTTAGATGCATGAGCTGTTTAGCTGATTGTGTGGTAATTCTCGCAATTGTCCTCTCTTGCAATCTTGGGAACTCTGTGGATATTTTTTCGAAAGTCAGAAATCAAAGTGAATAGTCGTTTTGTTGCCACTTCCCAAAATGTCTTTAGAAATTACGATGGAATGTTATCTGTCTCTGCCGCCTTATTTGATTTTAAGTCTTCCAAAGCTGTTTCAAATTCTGCTTCTTAAACTGCGTCCCATATTTCTTCCATATTGACTCCTGTTTCTTCTCCTGTCAGGTCATCTGATACGTCTACCCCTTCATGGAGGCCTTCAGTGTACTCTTTCCACCTAATTGAGTTCTCCTCTGTATTTAACAGCGGAATTCCCATTGCACTCTTAATGCTGCTACCCTTGCTTTTAGTTTCATCGAAGGTTGATTTTTACTTTTCTCTATGCTGAGTCAGTCCTTTCGAGAATCATTTTTCATCCAGCCACTTTGTCTTAGCTACCCTGCACTAACGATTTATTTCATTCCTAAGTGATTTGTATTTCTGCATTCCTGCACTTCCTTCTTTGGTGGAAAACTGGAGTATTTCCGCTGCTACCCATCGTTTCTTCGTAGTTACCTTCTTTGTACCTATATATTTCTTTCCAGCTTCTGTGATTACCCTTTTTAGAGATGTCCATTTCTCTTCCACTGAACCTCCTACTAAGCTACTCATTATCGCAGTATCTTTTGTCTGAAAGAAATGCGAGCGTATCTCTTCATTCCTTACTATTTTCATATGCCACTTCTTTGCGCATTCATTTTTCCTGACTAGCCTCAAACTTCAGCCTCCTCTTCATCACTAATAAACTATGGTCTGAGTCTGATCTGCTCATGGGTACTCCTTACACTCCAGTGAATGATTTCGGAGTATATGCCTGACCATTAAGTAATCTAAATGAAATCTTCCCATATCTCGCTGCCTTTTCCAAGTACATCATCTCCTCTTATGATTTTTAAATAGAGAATTCGCTATTACCGTCTGAAATTTATTGTAGAACTCGATTAGTCTTTCTCCTCTCTCATTCGTAGTACCAAGCACATTCTCCTGTAACTCTTCCTTCTATTTCTTCCCCTACATCCGAAATTCATTCCCCCAGAATATTAGATTTTCATCTCACTTTATGTACTGAATTACCCGTTCAATATATTTATGTACTTTGACTCTCTCATCTTCGACTTGCGACGTCAGCATCTATGACTGAACTATCGTTGTCGGTTTGGTTTGCTATCGATTCTGATAACAACCACCCCACCACTGAACTGTTCACGGTAACACACTCTCTGCCCCACCTCTTTATTCATAACGAATCCTCCTCCCATTATACCATTTTCTGCTGTTGTTGGTATTGCAGTCGCCTCCCGGAGATCCGAATCGGGGTTATTCCAAAATCTTTTGCCAATGGAGATATAATCACTACACTTTCAATTACAGGCCATACGTCCTGTAGCTACACACTACGTGTCTTAATGCATTGGTTTCCATTGCTTCTGCAGCCTCGTGCCATTGATGATTTCTAATTCTTTCGCACTTAGAGGCAGAGCGTGAGAGTTCCCTGAACGTCTGTCTACTCTTCCACCGTCTTTGATAAGGCCGTTCGCTAATTAAGGTTGACTTCTGATGCCGGAAGTCTTCGGCCGCTATTGCTAATGATTTCTGTTCAAAATTTAAACTGTGGCGAGTTTCGTATACGGGACCGAGGACGTTTTGTTTGCTAAACAATGACACTACCCTTTGAACACGCGCCACCGTAACGGCATCGAACACATGACAACCGTCATCTTTCACTCTGCCTCCAATACGGAACCTGAGCGGATGATAGACTGTACGTTGTGGAAGGCCTTATATATATATATATATATATATATATATATATATATATATATATATATATATATGATCTACCGAGGAAACCTTTTACGGCTTCCTTGCAATATACTGTTGCACTCCCACCAACAGGGTCAGTCAGGCAGAAATACTGCATTGGCAATGGCATCCTGTTCTGTTCAACCTGTGCCACCCATGCAGCAAGCCCGGCCTGAGTACAGGCCACTCTACACGTGGGAACCACGTGTCTGGGCATGCACACTTGGCCAGCGTCTATGATTGACTGAAGAGGTCGTCATCGCCAACAGTGTGCGTCAGTTGTTTGTCGTCGTTGCCGATCATTTCTCTGTCCGGCCACTTCATTACAATCGCGAACAGCGCCCCCACCCTTACTGCCATGTCCGAATCGCGGGCCGGACGCAAAGTCACCACCAACCCGTATCTCACGCCTTCGACCCGATGAAACCTTTGTTCCCGCATCCGTGTTCGCCGGAGCACCGGTGAGGTTGTAATGCTATGCCAGTGGAGGTGGAACCACCCCCTCTGCCCCGACCTTCGCAAACCCCTGTTGTAGTAGCGCAGTCTGCAACCTAATGCGAGCCTATGTTGCCTGGGACGCCTGAGTCTGCAGGCGACACGCCTATGGTTCTGCATCCTGGTGGGGAGTTTTACCGACCCACCAGCATTTTCATAAACTAGATATTTTTAGCTCAGGAGAGAGGGATTTAAAACCCCTGCCAATAGCCAATATTGATGGCAGGCCAAAGGTATTTCAGATCGTGGTAGACACTCGCTACCTAGGTCGTGCATGACATTTCGCGTGGTCCAAGGCACTCACAAACACTAGAACAGACAGGCAGCCCTGGTCAGTCTAATACTGCCTGTTGCACGCAGTACTATCAATCGCTCCATTCTGCCTACTGGGTTTCGATCCTGCATTGTAAACTGACAGAAAAAAATCGCAACACCAAAAAATAATTAATTTAGTGTAATGAAATTTCGAAAATACATTTGTCGGTGTAATGTATTTAAGCGGCTAACATTTCAAGATCAGAGGTTAATGAAAGTCCAAGATAAGCCATTGCAAATGGCTCTGAGCACTATGGGACTTAACATCTTAGGTCATCAGTCCCCTACAACTTAGAACTACTTAAACCTATCTAACCTAAGCGCATGACACACATCCGTGCCCGAAGCAGGATTCGAACCTGCGACCGTAGCAGTCACGCGGTTCCGGACTGAAGCGCCTAGAACCGCACGGCCACCGCGCCCGGCTGCCATTGCAAACGTGAATTGCTGGTACAGTAATAAATGGTGTAGCCTCTAGAGTGTTGAATGCAAACATGCATGCATTGTGTTGTCAGGTACCGGACGTCAATTTCTGGGATGGAGTTTGGCTGTTGCACGTGGTCTGTCAATACAGGGACAGTTAATGCTATTTGTTGATGATCCTAGAGTTGTTAGGTGATGTCTCATGTGTGCTCGATTGGAGACAGAGCAGGCCAAGGCAACTCGTCGACACTATGTAGATCATGTTTGGTTACAACAGCGGTATGTAGGCGAGCGTTATCCTTTTGGAAAATACCCCCTGAAATGCTATTCATGAACGCAGCGAAACTGAACGAATCACCAGACTGACGTCCAGATTTGCTGTCAGGGTGCATGGCATAAGCATGAGCGTGCTCCTGCTGTCACACGCAATCGCATGCCAGACCACAACTCCAGGTGCAGGTTCAGTGTGTCTAGCACGCAAACAGGTTAGTTACAGGCACTCAACTGGCTTCCTCCTACCCGACATACGGCCATCACTGGCACCGAGGCACAACCAGCTTTCAATGGGAACCACAACAGACCTAAATCCAGCCCTCCAACAACTTCTCTCTTGACGCCACTGAAGTCGCAAATGGTTTGAGGTCAGCAGAAAGCATGCTACAGTGCGTGTGTCTCGGAGCTGTCCTTGAAGTAACCAATTTGTAACAGTTAGTTGTGTCACTGCGGTGCCATCTGCCACTCAAATTACTGCTACAGATGCAGTACGATGCGACTACGTTTTGTCACGCTCCTCATGCCAAGAAGCAAAACATCAACGCAATTTGTGTCATCCCGTCGTCTTGGATAAAATGTGTGTCAGGAATCTGTCCCCTGTTAAAGAGAGAAAGAGACAGAGGCGAATAAGTTGTGAAGGAAACAACGAGCAGGGCTTATCTCTTGAGCCTAATCACGGTGTACGTGACGTGACGCCATGCCGACACGCTAAGAGGCGGGCGACGGACAGCACGCCCGTTGTAATCTGACTGCGTGCCACCTGCTGCTCGTTGTTCGTGACTTGCAAGACACGCTTCAGAGGCCGTTCCGGTACGATGCACGACGCCGTGCTGTCTGAAGATGGTTGGCTTGCATAGGCATACACTGAGGTAATACAAGTCATGGGATAGCAATGTTCACATATAGGGACGGTTGTACTATCGCGTACATAAGGTACAAAAGGGCACTGTATTGGTGAAATGGTCATTTGTACCAGGTCATTCATGTGAGAAGGTTTCCGACGTGATTATGGCCGCACAGCGGGGTTAATAGACTTTGAACGCAACGCGGATTGGTAGTGGGAACTGGGACATTCCGTTTCGGAAATGGTTTGGGAATTCAATATTCCGAGATCCACAATGTCAAGAATCTGCCGATAGTACCATTTTTCAAGCATTACCTCTAACTGTGGACAATACAGTGGCCGACGGCCTTTACTTAACGACCGAGGGCAGCGACATTTGCATATTTGTCAGTGCTAACAGACAAGCAACACAGCGTCAAATAAACGCACAAATCAGTAAGAGACGTACGACGAACATATCCCTTAGGACACTGCGACAAAATACGTTAAAAGGCTACAGCATCAGACGACCCATACGAATGCCTTTGCTAACAGCACGACATCGCCTGCAACGTTTCTCCTGGGCTCCTGACCATATCGGTTGCACCTGTAAACATTAGCCTGGTCAGATGAGTCCTGATTTTAGTTGGAAAGAGCTGATGATAAGATCATAGTGTGGTGCAGACCCCACGAAGCCATGGGCCAAGTTGTCAACAAGGCACTGTACAAACTAGTGGTGACCCCGTAATGGTGTGGGACCTCTGGTCCAATTAAACCCGCCATTGACTGGAAATGGTTATGTCCCGCTACTTGGAAGCTATTTGTAGCAAACAATGATGGAATTTTTATGAATGTGAAGTTTTATGGGAGGCAGAGTGCCATTTTACCAACCCACCAGGGTAGCCGAGAGCACTGAAGTGTTGCTTCCTGGACTCGGGTAGGCGCGCCGGTCCTGGATCGAATCCGCCCAGGGGATTACCGACGAGGGCCGATGTGCCGGCCTGCCTGGATGTGGTTTTTAGGCGGTTTTCCACATCCTGCTAGGTGAATACTGGACTGGTCCCCATGTTCCATCTCAGTTACACAGCTCGCAGAATCTAAACACATTCGCACTATTCTATGGATTACACTCTACACAGACAGTTGGGGGGGGGGGGGGGGGTATGGGATGGCGGCAGGAAGGGCATCCGGCCACCCCCTAAACATTAACGTGCCAAATCCGATTAACGATGGCTGACCCTGCGTAACTGCGGGCCAAGGCTCAGGCGATAGAAGTGTGCCACCTTACCGGGCCACAGTTGTTCGCGATTGGCTTAAGAACATTCTGGACAATTCGAGCTAATGATATGGCCATCCAGATCGCCCGGCGTAAACCCCATCGAACATTTATAGGACCTAATCGAAACGTCAGTTCGTGCACAATATCCTGAACCGGCAACAATTTCGCAATTCTGGACGGCTATAGAGGCAGCAAGCCCCAATATTTCTGCAAGGGGCTTCCAGCGACTTGTTGCATCCATGCTACGTGGAGTTTCTGTACTACGCCGGACTAAAGGAGTTCCTAAACGATATTAGGAGGTATCCCATGACTTTTTTCACTTCAGTGTAATACTGCAGACTGACTGGATTTACTGCTGTCTAAGGACTGTATACCTGTGTGCTTATACTTCTACCAATGCAAATATTTCCGTAAAACACGCTGTACGTTAAGGACATCGACATACAGCGAAAGACTTACACTTTTGTGCTAACCTCTTAAACCCACTGTAGTGCTTACAACTAACATCTTCAACTGTTTGTTCGATACATTATAATGTCTGCCTTCCCTTACAGTTTTTGTTCTCTATGACTCCTTATAAAATCCTGGAAACTGTTCCATGATGCCTTGAGATGTGTCCTATAGTTCCTTCTTCCCGTCCGAGTTTTTCCACGTAGAGGAAATCGCAATGGAACGGGAGTCTTAATATTTAAATTTTTTCTAAAATAAAAGAACACCAGAAAACACTCCTTAAAAGTGTAAAAAATCACGTTCCTTTCTTGAAAATCACTTAAAACTTCACGTATTTTTTACATTTTTCGAAGAAATGATTGCGTATTTCCCGTTCCTCCACAACCACGTGGCAAAATGTGGTGAGCCAACTTTTTGCGAAATTGCATATACTTCGAAATTATTAGGAATGTCATCTTGAAACTAAGACACAAAGCCATTTAGTAAATAATGTAGACTGAGGGATATGTTATCTCAAAAAAAGGTAAATAAAAAGAAAGTTAACAATAAGAAAATATTTTAATATAATTTTGAAAAACGTAAAATGGTTTTTAATGTTTAATACCAAGTTACTGTTAACGCTACTTTATTCAATCTCATATCTCGTGCACCAGATGTATTTCCGAGTTTGCGAATAGACAGCATAGGATTCATAGCAATAAATTGTATAATCCAGTCCTGTCCTGCTAGACATGTTGCTTTGTAAACTCTGTGTGGTAAGCCATGTTTTTCTTCTAGCTGATGTTGCATCGTTGGAGTAAAATGTCTGCTCACCATTGACTTGAGGTATGTTACCAGCTCGTCTTTTGGTTCTGCAATGAACACGTTTTTGTATTTTCCATTTGATTTGTAAACTATGTCGTTGGTATTAATCTTAGCTTTACGAACGTACCTTTCCAACGTTAAACTCCTTTGGCGTTTTTGAAATCCCCATTTTAGAAGATAAAATCGCTGAAACTGCCATTTACATTGATTAAATATCCAATTGCTATCAGTCTTTCTAATGTGAGTTCATACCATGCATCTACTTGCATCAGAAAGTTACGAGGCAGAACGGGACAGTATAGCATTCTACACCTCCCCGTTCCACATCAAGGGCACATTTCAGGTTATCAACTTTTATAGAGCATAATAGCTGACAGATTTAACCGCATTTCACAGCTAATGCATGGCGACTGGGAGACATATTAAGATTACGTAAGGGTGTGCAGTTAATAATTAACTGCTTATCTCGCGCTGAAATTCACCAAATGCTATAGAAATTCACCTGGAAACCTGAACGACGATCGTTTACTTACAATTTGTACTTCAAATCAAAATGACTGTCGCACCTTCCATTCCATTAAGAGACATAGCTACATGTTGCTACAACAGGTTGTAGCATTCTCCAGTCTAGAAAACAGCGCACACCCCTTGTGTCCCTCTCTCCCGTTCTGGCCTGAATTCCTCTATTCCTTTCTTCGTCGATACTACGATAATCTCTTTAAGTTTTATTGTTCTGTCGTCTTCGGATACGTGTTGTATTCTGTTGGTAACTACTGAAACTTCCTGACAGATTAAAACTGTATGTCGGACCGAGACTCGAGGTCGGGGTCTTTGCCTTTCGCGGACAAGTGCTCTACCTACTAAGCTACCCAAACACGGCTCACGACCCGTCCCCGTAACTTCACTTCCAACAAGTTCCACTCTTCACAGAAGGTCCGTTTAATTAAAACCAAATACAATGAAATGAAATTTACGTACGTGTTTGGCCTTCGTTATTGGAACGCATCATCAATGGCCTAAAATCATACATATTTCTGTTTACGCTATTTTGTTTTACATTTTGGGTAATGGACATTGACATTACTTTCCGACACAGTCTGATTTTTATGACGCAATAAGAGTTTCAATTAATACTTACAAATTTCGTAGATGCTGCCCAACATGTGATCTTGTTCCGATTATATAATTATTCTTATGCTTATTGCCATTCGAAATTTCATTTGCACGCTAACACCAACATATAAGGGGGGGTCAACAAAATTGTAATTATTTTGTTCCACCTATAATATGAACATTAAAGGATAATTTGAAATGGCTATACCGAAGGAGCTATTCCGGCTCTTTCTTATAAAAAGTAAGTATGTAAGTTAAGATACGTAATTTAAAATGGTACATGGTGTTCAAAATTCTCAAGAAAATAACGGTAAGCTACAGGGAAAGACAGGTAATCAACAATACTTACAAGAGCTAAGAGGTAACAATAAGAGCGGAAGACGAAGAACGAAGTATTCTGAAAAAAAAAAAAAAGGGTTTAAGACTGGGATGTAGTCTTTCGCCGCTGCGAAAATGAAAGAGAGGTTCAAAGACTAGATTTAAAATTCAAGGCGAGGGGATATCAATGATAAGATTCGCTGATGACATTGCTATTCTCAATTTAAGTGAAGAAGAATTACACTATCGGTTGAATGGAATGAACAATCGTATGACTACAGGATATGCAGACGAAAGTAATGAGATGCAACAGAAGTGAGAACTTAATGCCAGAATCAGCCGTCACGAAATAGACGAAGTTAAGGAATTCTGTTACTTAGGAAGTAAAATAAACCATAATGGGTGGAGCAAGGAGCACATAAGACGCAGACTAGCACTGGCAAAAAGGGCTTTCTTGGCCAAGGAAGTCAACTAGTACCAAACACAGGTCACAATTCGAGGAAGAAATTTCTGAGAAATTTGGAGCACAACATTGTACGGTAACGAAACATGGACTGTGGGAAAACCTGTACAGAAGAGCCTCGAAACATTTGAGATGCGATGCTACAGAAGAATGGTGAACGTTAAAACGACTGATAAGGTAAGGCAGAGAAGGTAAGGCAGAGAAGGTTCTCCGCAGAATCGACTTTGAAAGGAATATAGTGAAAACACTAACAAGAAGAATGGACAAAATGGTGGTAGGTTCCTATGGGATCAAACTGCTGAGGTCATCAGTCCCTAAGCTCACACACTACTTAATCTAACTTACACTAACTTACGTTAAGGACAACACACACACCTATGCCCGAGGGAAGACTCGAGGCCCCCTTGACCGCGCGGCTACCCCGCGCAAAGATGGACAGAATGATAGGTCTCTTAAGACATCAGGGAATAACTTTCACGGTACTAACTGTAGAGGGTAAAAACTTTAGAGGAATACAGAGATTGGAATACATCCAGAAAATAATTAAGGACGTAGGTCGCAATTGCTACTCTGAGATGAAAACGTTGGTACAGGAGAGTAATTCGAGGCGGGTCGCATCAAACCAGTCAGAAGACTTAACCCACTGTTCGAAAACGAGTACAGTGTGTCAAGGTGATTGAGCAGAAGGTAGTGAATAGCGCATATTGATGGTGGAAGACATAGATCGCAGCACAGCTGGAAACCTATGCTGTTATGTGCTTGACGCGAAATTTAAAACGAGCCAAACAAGAGATCTGAATTCCGTGTTTCTTTCACAGACGTTTAGCCACGGCGTTTCTTTGCACAGTATGATGATCTTGACAGTCACTTGGAAACCCTGCTAAACTGGCATTACTACGCTCATTCAACAAAGACGCTAGTCAGTTGCCACTGAACTATAAACGTTTATTAGCACGTTTTCTCGCGTCATCTGAAGCTGTTAAATGCTTATCTGGAGCGTGACTTCCGAACAAGGACAGCGTTCGCAAACCAGGAGCGAAAACCGCAGTGGCCGTCGTGAGTGATTTGATCCGTCATAGCGTCACGCCACGGTGGTTTTGAGAGCGTGTGTTCCCATTCAGCTGTCGTTTCGGGTACTAAGCACCGTTTTTATGGTAGGAAACTGCCGTTTGTGAAGGTTGTTAACTTCAGCTACTAGCTTTGAAAGTTTCATCTGAGAGTTGAGATAGCTGCTGTAAGATCCTTAGGCTCGAGTTGATAGTTGCCACGTGCAATGTAGTAAACAAAGCCCAGATAGATAAACTCTTGTATATAATTAATAAGATAAAAAATTTTACGTTCCAAATTCGTCCGCCGATGCCAGTCATGTGGTAATACTAGGAGAACTGAAAAGTTTACCCGACAGTATATTGTTGAATACAGTGGGTTAGGGACCTCAGCAGTTTGGTCCCATGGAACTTACCACATACCCCCCATAAACTGGGTCAGTGTGAATGCACAGAATATTGGTCGATGTGACATCCTGAAAGGTCAGCTCATCGTAAGATGCGTAATTATTTCGCTCACAGTTACCTCTTCACTTCTCATGGGAGGAGAATGTGATCCTTAAGCATAACTATGTTGTTTTAATTGATTCAACCATGGGTTCTTGGTGAAACGTTCACAAACTTTATTATTTCTGGACAACCTAGTGGGCAATAACCCATTTTCGAATACATAACTCATTCCAAAGATGAGAATCAAGCAAAGATAAACACATCAACTATTTAATCTATAGATTCTTTACTTAAACTATAAAAGTTATCTTTGTTGACAATTTCAACAAAGTCACATATGGATTTTAAAAATTCACAATGATAACAAACACAATAATTAGTCAGTGTAATGAATTTTGTAAATCCAATGTAATTTTTCTCAAGACTGTCAACTGAGATAACTTTTATAGTTTGTCAAGAAACGATAGATTTAAAAGTAGACTTGTTTATCTTTGCTTGGTTCTCATTTTTGGAATCAGTTATGTACTAGAAAATATACTTATAACCCGAAACCTAGATTATACAGCAATAGTAAAATTTGTAAAGCAAGGCTAAAATGTGTTTCATTTAGTTAATAAAATAATCGTGTTTGCAATCCATAATTTCAACAAGATTGGATTAATGAAACATCAAAATATTACTACCTGAGGAGCAGCTAATAACACTCATTTGCAATTTGATATCACAGCTCAATAGGATCCGCCCTTAGAAGACTACCAGGATATTTTCGGGAGTCAAAGAGATGTCTTCAGAAAATTATAAGTACGAAAATTTTAGCAGGTTACTAATTACTACCTTACTTGTATAAACTTACAAACAATTTCATTCCTCTTTCACACATCTCCTGTTTAACGACCGTCATATCCACGAGGCACTGATGAAATTTATTTGACGGGTCAGTGTAAAGTATTGCCTACTCGTATGTATTGCTTTATTGACGCGATTAATGAACAGCTGCAAAGTTTCAGAAGAGGCCCATGAAATCTAAATAAAGCTATAACAATATTGGAACCCAAACGTCTCTGCTTTTGGACGCTATTCATACATGTGGAAAAACTTTCGCACGCAGTTACTGAATGACGTGGGAAAGTTGTGCATTTCGGGGTCCACGGAAGTACGGAAGCTCTTTGGGTAGCGTGGGAAAGTACTCGAAAATGTATGTATCAAGCACTGTATGGCGCGATTCCAAACCAGATTCAGGCAGTCAGTGCCTATTCAAAAAATTATGTATATTAAAATTCAAAATTTAATTTTGGCTTGAAAAGGAACATCTTGGAACACATTTGTGTGTGTGCGTAATTGCACACGTTAAGTATTATGTGGATTCTTATGTGACGCATTTCATACAAAAATGCCTGACTGAATTTTGTTATATTGAGATATGCGATCTATGTTTTACTTGGGAAAAGCTTTCAATAGCCAAGATTTCATAAATTAATTTATTGTTGACAACCGGTTTTAATAGTTGTAACTGTCATTTCTAGTTTTCAATTTTTTTTTTTTTTTTTTTTTTTTTTTTTTTATGAAACATATTCCACTGTGAGTTAGAATTCGATGCCATGTTGTCATTATGGTGGAGAAAATACAGAACGTTATGCTCAGATTAGTCGAATTTAAAACAATTTACAGTCAAAAACTACCGTGTGAACATGGGCATCTTCGCATACGTAACACTAACAGAGGCTTGTTAATTCTTAAAATGCACAATATTCAGCAAAATGCAAATTTTTTACATATTTTTACGTTAGCGTGACATGTTATATACATTGTGGATCCACCATAGACAAAGTATACAGAGCAACTAAAGAATCAACCTGTGAGTGCCACGTATGCGAACATGCCCATATGCACAAGGAGTTTTTCAACTGTAAATGGTTTTATTGGAAACAAACCTGTGTATAATGTGCTGTTTTTTATCCACCTTAATAAAAACAGTTACTAACTCACGATGGAACACGTTTTATAACAAAAAATTTTTGAACACCAGAAGATGACAGTTTAAACTGTCGAACACGGTAGACAACAATAAAGACTAATTTGTGTGATCATGAATATTGAAACTTTTTCCGAACTTAACACTAGCATTTCGTAACATTTTTCTTCTGATTTACAACAAATGACTTAATTTATTTTAAAAGTTTTTGAGTAGAAATCATATTCACTTGGCTAGCTAAGTATCGACAGTCATCGATAGTACCCCATCAATTAAGACACGAGGAAAGTACATTTCAGAGAAAGTACTTTAGTCTAGCAGCATTTATGCACGGAATATAACCAACATACGCACGTTTTCAGACAATATTTGGAGTCCATAAGGCACTGCTATCTGTACTGAATTTATATTTTTCGCGTAGTAGGCTGTACTTCATTTGATGTAACATACTGACGCATTTATAATATTTTTCGTGTCAAATTAATGTCGTAGAAAATAAGATTCCCTGTCAGTGTTTACATTCAAAATGTACTGGAAAAGGTGAGATAACGCTATGACTTATATTTGATGATTATTTACGGCTGAAGAAAGTACACTGTTTCTGCTCTACCGATTTTTGTTCATTTCAAACTAGTTTTCGGCTTATTAACTGATCCTCAAGAAACAACTGACCATCTTAAAGGGAGACTGGTTCTTAGGTAACCAAACATAATAGACGAAGATACAATCACTTGCTTCGAGTGTTGTGCATCAAACTTGTTTCTTATCGTTGAAATTACACTTTACACGATGGATAATGTTAATCACAATAAATAACTAAATTGCACACTATTACAAGTAAAATTATTATAATCGTCTCTTTTTGTCATTGGCTGAGAAACTGTTAAACTGAGCATTCTTCATTTATGTTGCGCAACAAACATATTTTTTAACATTGTAAACTAAAATTCAGGCAGTGGACAGAAATATACATAATACCTTGGTTAAACTTATGTGCAACGTTAATTAGTGGACAGTGATCGAAATTAATGTAGGCAATCGCGTTAGAAGCGACAGTCACCTCCCTTGAAGTTCGATGCATCATTAAAGTAAACAGAAGTTAATCCGAACGGGTAAAATCTTCTCAAGTATGGACAAATTCATCCACCTAGATAGCCGAATAACATCTGATGCACAGAATAGAGGATGGTATTCACCATCTAGACAGTCGTTTCGGTGACGATTTACACAGGGTGAGTCAGGAGGAAAAGTACATCCTCTGAGGGGTGATACTGACTCTGAACAAAAAACTACATACGGACATATGCCCTGTTCCAAATGGTTTTCGAGACTAACAAATTTGATGTATTTTATTATCTATCATGTATATTATTCAGACATTGTCATTGTTTACCACGTACCACAGAAGTGCAGAGGAAGTCGAGACGAATAGTTTCATAGAGTACACTAGTGACCTGTCGTGTCGGGAAACTACCACAAATTGGCGTATGAATACTACCTAAGCTAAAGGCGTGTGAAGCGAGATTTTCAGTATTCTCGCGCTTTCTTAGGACAAGCAGTTAGTCCTAGAGAAAAAATGAATACGACCTTTTTCGTAGGAAATTTAATGTTGTTTGATTTTGTTCTGCAACACATTTTCGCTGAAGGTCGTGGTTTTCGATTTACTCGAGAAAACGTACAAAAATGTGTTCTGTCACTGAAAAAATTCGGAATAGGGCATGTGTCCAGCTGAAGCTTTTGTTGAGAATCACTATACTATCTCTCCTCATAGGATGTACCTTTCCCCCCTACCCCACCCCGTGTAAAAGTGACAATTAAATCACAGTTGCTGTTCGTCATCGACAATGGATATGATGAATCAATGTCATTACAGACGGACAGGAATTATCGACGGAGAATAGCTCATTTGGTAAGGTAAAGGAAAGACACGACTGTGCCTTTCTTAAGAATTCGCTTGGAGTGATTTAGAAAATGAATAGAGAACCTAGGTGACTAAGATTGGCTCATTAGCTGAAACAATGTAATAAACATTGTACCAACTTGTTACGTTTCACGTGGATACATCAGAAGGTATATGTCGTATAGCTGAGAAAATATTCTACATAATAATAGACATCCTTTCTCATTCTTTTGTTTACTCCCTAAGCACAGCCATTATGCTGGCTGCACCGATAGTAGCACTTTGGCACTGACGCGTGATTTCTACTGCTAAACCAAGCAATTTTTATACAACCATCCTCCACAACGTTCGATGCTCCCGTCCATCAATACATGATGTCTGCCTGATCACATTGTTTCCACTTGACAATCACGCCACTAACAGTGAACTAATTGAGTATGCAGTCTTCTAACTCGTTTCATGCGGCCCGCAACGAATTCCTCAACTGTGCAACCCTTTTCTTCTCAGAGTAGCGCATGCAACCAACATCCTCACGTATTTGCTGCTTCTATTTCAATCTCTGCCTTCCTCTAAATTTTTACCCTCTACATCTTCCTCTAGCACCATGGAAGTTATTCCCCGTTGTCTTAATAGATGTCGTATCATACTACCCTTCTTCTTGAGAAGGTTTTTCATGTATCTCCTTCCTCGCCGTTTCTGCGGAGAACCGCATTCCTTACCTCATCGCCGGCCCGGGTGGCCCAGCGGTTCTAGGTGCTATATTCTGGAACCGCGCGGCCGCTACGGCCGCAGGTTCGAATCCTGCCTCGGGCACGGATGTGTGTTTTGTCCTTAGGTTAGTTAGGTTTAAGTAGTTCTAAGTTATAGGGGACTGATGACCTAAGAAGTTAAGTCCCATAGTGCTCAGAGCCATTTGAACCATTTTTGAACCTTACCTTATCAGTCCACATAATTTTCAATATACTTCACTAGCACCACATCTCAAATGCTTCGTTTCTCTTCAGTTCCGGTTTTCCCACAGTCCATGTTTCATTACCATACTGTGCTGTGCTCCAAATGTACATTCTGAGATTTCTTCCTCAAAGTAAGCCTATATTTGATACCAACAGTCTTTTCTCGGCGAGGAACTCCCTTTTTTCCAGTGCTATTCCTCCTTGCTCCGTCTGTTTTCGATTATTTTGCTGCCCAGGTAGCAGAATTCCTTAACTTCTTCTACTTCGTGATCACCAATTCTGACTAAGTTTCTCGCAGTTCTCATTTCCGCTACTTCTCATTACTTTCGTCTTTCATGGATGTACTCTCAATCCATATTCTGCACTCACTAGACGTTCATTCCATTCAAAAGCTTCTGTAATTCTTCTTCACTTTCACTCAGCATAGCAATGTCACCATCGAATCTTAACAATGATATCCTTGCACCTTGAATTTTTATCCCCTCTTGAACCTTTCTTTTAATTTCGACTTAAAGGCTGTTTCGACTTAAAGGTTGAACAGCCCTGCCTTATACTCTTTTTAGCCCTGCACTTCATTCTTCGTCTTCCACTCTTTTTGTTCCCTCTTGGTTCTAGTACATATTGTATAATACCCGTCATTCCTTATAGCTTACCCCTATTTTTCTAAGGATTTCGTACATCCTGCACCATTTTATTCTGTCGAACGTTTTTCTCCTCGTCAACAGATTCTATGCACGTAATTTATTTTTTCTTCAGTCTTGCTTCCATTTATCAACTGCAACGTCAGAACAGCGTCTCTGGTGTCCTACCTTTCCTATAGTCAAACTGATCGTCAGCCAACACACCACCGATTTCGTTTTCCATTCTCGTGTATATTATTCCTGTCAGCAACTTGTATGAATGAGCTGTTGAGCTATTTGTCTGATAATTCTAGCATTTGTCGCGTCTTGCAATATTCGGAAATGTGTGGTTGAAGTCTAATGGTACGTCGCTAGCCTCGTATACGTTGTACAAACAGACGTGAATAATCGTTTTGTTGAAATTTACCCCAAATGATGTTAGAAATTCAGATGGAATGTTCTCTATCATTTCTGTCTTATTTAAGTCTCTCGATGCTCTTCTGAATTCTGATCCTAATACTGGATCGCCTATCTCTTCCCTATAGACTCTTCTTTCTGTTTCTATCACGTCGTCACCTAAATCCTCACCTCGTAGAAGCCCTCAGTGTACTTTACACCTGTTCGCTTTTTCCTCTGCATTTAACAGTGGGATCCCCACTGCCTCTTAACGTTACCGCCCATACTTTTAATATCACCGAATGTTGTTTTGACTTTTCCGCATGCAGAGTCAGTCCGTCCGACAAACATTCATTTTTCGATTTCTTGAGATTTTCCATGTAGTCATTTCGTCTTAGTTTCCCAGTACTTCCGATTTATTTCATTCTCAAGTGACTTGTATTTCTGTATTCCTGAATTTCCCTGAGAATTTTAGTGCTCCCTTCTTTGGTCGATGAACTGAAGGATTTCTCTTGTTACCCATGGTTTCTTCGCACTTCACTTTTTTGTACCAATCTTCCCACATTCCCGGCCTTTACCAAGAACACCACTTCCTTTTGTCATTCTTGAACAGAATATTCGCTGTTATCGTCTGAAATTTATTGCATAACTGAATTAGTCTTGAAACTCCCTGGCAGATTAAAACTGTGTACCGGACGGAGACTCGAACTCGGGACCTTTGCCTTTCGCGGGCAAGTGCTCTACCAGGCTGTGGCTAAGCCATGTCTCCACAATATTCTTTCTTCCAGGAGTGCTAGTCCTGTCAGGTTCGCAGGAGAGCTTCTGTAAAGTTTGGAAGGTGGGAGACGAGGTACTGGCAGAAGTACAGCTGTGAAGACGGGGTGTGAGTCGTGCATGGGTAGCTCGGATGGTAGAGCACTTGCCCGCGAAAGGCAAAGGTCCCGAGTTCGAGTCTCGGTCCGGCCCACAGTTTTAATCTGCCAGGAAGTTTCACACACTCCGCTGCAGAGTGAAAATCCCATTCTGAATTAGTCTTACTCCTCTCTCATTCCTATCATCAAACCCATATTCTGCCCCAATCCTTTCTTCTGCTCCTTTCCTACAACCACATTACATTCTCCCTTGCTGTCGATTGTGATGAGAACAACCTTGTCACTGAACTGTTCACAGTAAGCCACTCTCGGTCCCGGCTTGCTACTCAGAGCTGCGGTTGATATTCGCCTTTACTCGTCTGACGAGAAATCTTCCTCGTCTTTCCATTTCAGTTCATTGATCCCCACTATATGTAGACTGAGCCCACTCCATTTCAGATTTTCTATCTTCCCTACCATGTTCAAACCGACTCGTTGACTTATCCTTTCGTTAGTTATTCAGTCTTTTTCTCACGGTCACCTCCTTCTTGGTAGTCCCCTCCCGCAGATATTTTCCCAACGAAAAGATCATCAGGATACTTTTAATTACAGGCCCATGTCCAGTGGATAAGTGTTGTGTGTTTCCTATTATCTTCTTCGTCCTCATGCCACTGATCATTGATGATTCTTCCACGTTTTAGGGGCAATGTCTCACCTCAAGGGCAAGAGTGTGCCCTGAAATTCTGTCTGCTCCTCCGCCCTCTTTGACAAGGCTGTTACATGAATGAGGGTGACTTCTTATGCCGGAAGTTTTCGGTAGCCATTGCTGATGATTTTCATTCTAAATTTAAGCAGTGGTGGGGTTCGAAACCGGGATCGAGGCCATTATCCCCGTTTTTTTCTTTTTTTTTTAATTTGTGCCAGACCAGGACTTTTTCCTCTTTTTATTCGTTATTGTTCTACATCTACATTTACAGCCATACTCCGCAAGCCACCTGACGGTGTGTGGCGGAGGGTACCTGGAGTACCTCTATCGGTTCTTGGATTTGTTCAGGCGAACGTCCTATGACACCCGTTCAAGTTTATCGTTGATCCATTCACTCAATTTTTTTACTACAGAGGTCAGCTAATCCTCTGACCGAACAGGATGGGCTACCGTTCCGGCATCCTAGACCACTAATAGGTATGAAATTTATTGCGCCGATGACAGTCAGTGACTAGTCCACTTTCAAAGTCACTAAGCTATCCTGACCGAGCCCTTCTGCTGTTATTGCTTCTCTACTCTACTGGCAATACTTTTCTCCCTTCCTCCCCCCCCCCTCCTGGGGGGGGGGGGGGGTCCGCTACTCACACATCGTGTGGTTAATTCCTCATTACCTGGGGGGCTTCCGAAATATTTTTGATCAGATAGCGTATTGCTCAAATACTTATTCGAAGCTAATATACTGGAATTTTGAGACCTATTACCGTGCATGTAGAAAAATAATAATGATGTTAAATAATTGGAAAAATATTAATGAATTTAAATAATTCATTTTTCCCCATTTTCCATGAAAACAAAACAGTGAAAGAAACGAATGTCGGGACACGATCAACAACGTAAAGTAAGCAGTGAAACATTTTTCCAAGCCACAGCAACATAAAAAGACTCAGAATTCAACATTAAGAAAGAGAAAACGTAAGTAAACGATGTTAAAATATGCAACATCACTTATAAACAACAAACCATACCATATAGTTCTCTATACCAAAGCCTCGCAAAAATCTTACCGATTGCTAAAGGTCATTCTAAATACACGAAGAATAACAACAATACTTTGTGCAGGGAAATAAAAACCAGCCACAGCTCAAGACAATTCAAACACAAGATTAATAAGCCTATAAAGAGGCCTATGTCACGATTTTATCGGACTATATATTTTTAACTGTTGTATTCTAAACTAAAATTAAATTCGCACTATGCTCTAACATCTTTACGTTTGCTGATGATATTTTGTATTAATTTAGATCTGTGGCTGGTATCTGGCGGCATGACGTAAAAAAAGGTAAAGCAGATGTAAAGTAGAAATGTAATTAAACGACAAACCTGATATATATGTAACCTACACAAAGAATCTCTGTGTTTTTCAGGAACAATAAAATAAAAAAATACAACTGTGGTGAAGCATGTTTGCGTATGAAAGCAAAACATTAAGTGTGTACCTCCAAAACGTGGACCTTCTATAATTCATTATTACCTGTCAGAAGGTAGGAGATGGGGAAGAAGATCGGTTTAGTAATTAGTGATGCACTAACTGAAGAACACACTCGCCTTTTCAAACCACGCAAAGGCTCTTCATGTAACCTATTAAGGAGAGAGAGAGAGAGAGAGAGAGAGAGAGAGAGAGAGAGAGAGAGAGAGAGAGAGAGAGGAGGAGGAGGAGAGCGCATTTTAGGACTAACCTCTCGATCAGGCTCAGACTGCAACAGGCAACTGCAGTACTGACGTCGACCAACCGTATCTGAACTGGTCGGTCTATGTACTACCATTATTCCGTTGATTTCAGGTTGAGTTCGTGAACAGCTTTGAACAGACGTTACCACCGTACCGGTCTGCAGTGCTAAATGGGGCAACAATTTTATCGGATTTCTTTTCAAGGCCCTCCACGTTTATTTCAGGTCAAACCGATACGCCACCCACCGGAGTCCACGCAAGAGGTTGGTTAGTATGCAGTGTCTTGTCTGGAGCCTGCCTCCCCGATATGTTCCACTCACCGGCAGACACAGCGTTTGCGTCAAGCGTGAACCACTTTGCTGTTTTCAGGTAACTGCCGCGCCCTATTTTGAGCAACAATCACGTAAATTATTGCCAGTGTTTGTCATTAAGGGAGATTTCTTTTGAAATTCTCCCTACGCAAGAGTAGCATATGCTGCCGTCATTAAGATCGGTTTCTCACCCTGGTCTTCTGGCAGAGGACCAACAAATGCGGTAAGTACCGACTTCCTGTTCTCTCTGTCACGGGGAATAACTGCAGTCTCTACTTTTCCCTAGTGTTTTTAGCCTCTACAGCTCGCTCCCTTACGTCACATGTCGTACCGTACCGTCCCCTCTTCTGGTCAATATTTTACACGTTTTTCCATCGTCACGGATTCTGCGGGGAATCTCATTTCTTATCTTACCAGTCCAGCTAATTTTCAACATTCTTCCGTAGGCCGGCCGAAGTGGCCGTGCGGTTAAAGGCGTTGCAGTCTGGAACCGCAAGACCGCTACGGTCGCAGGTTCGAATCCTGCCTCGGGCATGGATGTTTGTGATGTCCTTAGGTTAGTTAGGTTTAACTAGTTTTAAGTTCTAGGGGACTAATGACCTCAGCAGTTGAGTCCCATAGTGCTCAGAACCATTTGAACCATTCTGAACAAAGTTATAAAGGGAGCAATCATGTGAGTTACCGTCCCCACAATATACAGGGCGAAAAAAATGTGTCCTTCGAAGACCTTACAATCCAGAATCGGTAAACCAACCAACCAACCAACCAACCAACCAACCAACCAACCAAAACCGCATTGTGGCAGTCGTCCCACAGATGCACCAGGTTGAAGATGCCCTTTTGTTAAAACACCATGTCTTGCTCCTTGAGAAAGGCAGTGTGCCATGCGGGAACTTCTTAATTTCGATAGTACCTACTCGTTATTAGCCTCTCTGTCCGCCCCAGTAGCTGAGTGGTCAGCGTGATGGAATGTCATGCCAAGGGGTCGGAGATTTTCTCCGCTCAGGGACTGGGTGCTGTGTTGTGCTGTGCTAATGATCATCATCTCATCCTCATCGACAAGCAAGTCGCCGACGTGGTGTCAAATTCAAAAGACTTTCACCAGGTGAACGGTCTACCCGATGGGAGGCCCTAGCCACACGACATGGCATTGCATTAGCCCCTCTGACCGCAATAGCTTCTTGAAAGGTTTATTGCCTGCAGAGGGCAGGTCTGTGGGCTGGAATTTAAGCGCTGTTGCGGCGGGAAGGCGCTCTCGAAGTAAAGGGCGGTTGAGCGGCTAGAAACAACGCCATGACGTCGTGGTCGGCAGTATCCCTGATCCGCTGCTAAAAGTTGAGTGTTTTGTGGGATTGAGTTCCGGCCGGGGCCGTGAAGACTGCTCATTGAAAAAGCGATCGATGCGCGATGCACGGAAACCGACTTGTTCTCGGCATTTGAATTTTCAAGAAGCCTGTGTCCACTACGCTGTCGTATTGGGATACTGTCTGCCAGTTTCCAGAACCGGAGGCAGACGCATCTGATGAATAGCATCCATTGGTTTCTGATTCTTAGCAAAGTCGTCATAACGCCTACTTGATGGCAGCCCGAGGTAGAGCGGTTCTCAACGATTCGATCTGAGTGAAATTATGGTGAGCGTCCGATTCCCGTGTGCGTGATTATATTGTCTCGCGTTTCTGAGAATGTGTGTGTGACTAAGCTAGTGGTTAACGAGTTGTTTGACTAAGTTTCGCTGGACATATTAAAAGTTGTTTAATTTGGAATTACGTGCTTCATGCGCAACGTTCCCATTTGTCAAGCGTTTTTACAGTGTCTATTTCTGTTGTAAATGCAAGTTCTTAATTAGTGGTTGGTATGTTACAGGATAGCTCGATGTATCTGTTGTTTATATTGTGGGGCCAACTAAAGAGGCCTGGGTACGAAAACGCCTTTACTGAGAAGTCTGTCTCTAGTGGCGATAGTCATCCACACTTAAACTAAGAAAGAGAAATTGTTTGCCTCTCCAACTCCAAATTCTGTTCTACTTTGAATTTAATTGTGTTAGGTTATTCCCCTTGCTTGGAACCAGCGGTCTTCCTGCTAATTATCTGCGAACAGTCACTTGGTAGTGGATGGCTGATGTTAATGACCTGTTAACTATTCTCAGTATGTTTTTGAAACTCGTAATGTCAAATACGCAGATTAATTGTGTAGACTTGTGATCTGATTAGACTTATGTGCCAAAAAACCAATTAAAATTTTTTTAACCTAATGTTTTTCAGAAAAGCATAAATTTTTTAAAATTTCATTTAGTTTGAGCTGGTGCGCTGCTGGCGCCAGTCTCCATCGATTGTCATCCCGATCGTTGTGAGTCGAGTTTCGATGCCTGCTTGTCTTCTTCGCGTATTTCGCGGATGACTATTTAACTGCGGCGCGCGCGCTCTGCAGGGGCTTGCGTTCGGGCATCAGCTGTGTGAGCGACAGTGACGTGTGGCGCCGGCGAGTGGCCGAGTCGGAACGGCGGAAGGAGCGTGGGCAGCCGCTGCAGCGTGTTTCGCCGTTTGAATGCAGATCCGCTGCCGATGGTGATTGGGATTTCCTGGAGATTTGAAGGACAGATTTCCTTCGCGTCTGTTACATGTTGCTCAAAGTGAACGAACTGGAGTCGTCGAATTGTTTCTTGGTGGATTCTGTTCACGTTAATTGCATAACCGAGTGCACTGAAAACTATCTTGGTTGCTTCAGTTATTTGTCACTGTACTTTGTGTGGGCACCTGATGGTATTTAAGGGAGTGCTAGCTACGCACAACAAATAGACATGAAGCCGTGCTTAATGTGTACCTAGAGGCCATAACAAATCGTACGCATGTCTGTGCCCGACGTTCAAGAGCGGGCCGAAATAATTTTCCTATTTCTTGTTCCTCTGTTATTATTTCATTACTTTGTTCTAGAGAATTGGCTAATCAGATTTTAAGAGCCGTTATTGGGCAAGTGCTCATCTAGGTTAGTCAGACTTGGGTTCATTGGTGCCATGCATAATTAAAGGTTTATTTATAACCAGTTGGGCAGATTTGTTTGTCTATCTGGTGCGCCAGAATGTTGTCTGCCGCTGATGTGTTTGTGTTTCAGATAATTGGCAGTGGTCGACGCGAGCAAACTCCGATCGGGGTATCGCGGTGGAAGAGGGAAATTTAAGGACCTGGATCGGTGTCTGTGGTTACGTTGTTAGTGTCCTGAAATTCCATCTTTCCGGTGGGGCGTTGTGGTTTTCTGGAAGCTTAACTGTAGCCCAAAGTTGAGTATAGTTCCATTTTAACTTCTCGTCCGTGAATGTCCTCTATCTGGTAGTACCTTTCAGTCTGCTCCCCTCCATCACTAATTTTCAACGTGAAAATTGTAATAGCTCCATGTTAAGACTATTTAATATCCTGTTATTATATTCTCGCCATAATATGTATGTGAACCTCGTATCTGTGAGTAATACTAAAGAGGAGCTAAATCGAGTGTATTAATTTGATAATACCTTTAATTTGTTACATTGCTAAAAACCAATCCATGGAAGCAGTTTTAGAAGTTGATATGGGTTGTGTGGAAACCAGTTTCTATGTAAGTCATGAAGCATTCACTTATATCCGTTAAATTTTATTAATGGGGTTTTATGAACATTGTTTTAATTAGTGAAAATTTATTGAGTAAATTTTGTGAAATATGGGCACTGCTGTTGGTTTTGTAGGCCAGGTGCCTTTATTATAATCGTATTACTCTTGGTTTCATGAACAGCAGGTGTTTGTAATGAATTAATGTTTGGCAACTACAAGCTGGTTATGTGTTTAATTTCGATGCGTCGAAAGGAACGACACATCATAGTCATTTCTGAAAGTAATGTGATAGCTACCAAGATTTGTGTTGCTAGAAATTAATTTAATGAATTTCGAGGTATCTGCTCCGATTGTTCTGCATAATTTCCTGTGTTTTAATAAACTGGTTTGTGTTTTTAAGAAAGTAATATGTTAATAAATTTGTTGCCCATTATCCTTCCACTCAACACCAGCTCTTTACCACAATACAGTCCGTAACAACCTCCTGCACATCCTCGTTCAACAACAATCTTCAAACCTCAAGGCTTTTCTTAAGGGACCAAAGGCGTGATGGTCACATAGACATAGCGAGTGCACGATTGTGTCCCACTTGGATGAGGCTAGCCTCCCAGAACGACCAGAGTCTTGTGTTAAACATCCACCAGCACAAAACCTGTCTCACCATTCCAAAAAGGTAGCTTTCGACAGACGTGCTCCCCCATACACATTATCATTTCTCCTGCCGCACTGGGTAGGTCTAGGGCGCCTTGTCACGGTTCACGCGGATACCCCCGTCGGAGGTTCGAGTCCTCCCTCGGGCATAGGTGTGTGTGTGTGTGTGTGTGTGTGTGTGTGTGTGTGTGTGTGTGTGTGTGTGTTTTGTCCTTAGTGTAAGTTAAATTAAGTAGTGAGTAAGCTTAGGGACCGATGACCTCAGCAGTTTGGTCCCATAAGACCTTACGACAAATTTCCAAAAAAAAAATTTTCTCCTTTCTCCGATGGATGCCTACAGGTGTTTGTCGTTCGGTAGCATTTGGTAATAATGTCACCATAGTTCACGTTTCCGCGCTTACCCCACGCACAACCGAAATACAAAAATGGCACACTAGTCCCTCGCCTACAAGTCAGTGCTTATATACCTGCATCGGAGTCGCGTTGTCTTGCATATACGCAGCAGCTATGTCCTAAAGCGGAAAGTTTTTGATCGTCGCTTTTAGCTAAACAACTTTTCACTGATACATTTTTGCTTTAAATATTTCAAACAACAGAAACAGAGCATTTTATTGTCAACAACATTTTTGAGATACAGGGGTTGGGTATTCGATTTTCTGTGATACAGTTTAAAAAATTTGTGTACGGTGTAGCTGCAATCCAAGCAAGAGAGGTTATGTTTAATTTTGCAGATCAGGCGACTAATAGGTAGTGGTAGTCAAAATTCATAGAAGGCCATGCTTTAAGTTAAATGTTTCCAGACAGTCTAACGGTGTACTATGCAGCAATGGCGAACACCACAGCAGCACAGGAGGAAAATGGGTTCAGTTGACAAATATCTCAATGTACTGGAAATCGATCAAGATTCCAATCCATCAACATCGAACTCCACAATTGCAAACACTTTCCCAGAGGTTGCAGCCAGAGCATTCAAACAACAACGTCTGGGTAACAGGAAAGATGACGATGGGATTCGAGATGTCTGCTAGAAGATTTGCTCATATGATGAGAAGAAGGACACAATGCTCTGTTTGCTTAACACACTGCGTGACAGATGCCAAAAACAACCAACGGAGGAAGCTGTCTACATGTGTGACAACTATTGTGAACATTCCACTTCTGATTGTTATTTTGTGTAGGGAGTTACTTCACCACAACAACGAATTAGCTTAGTTTATCTACAACTAGCTGAGTACCTGGCAGTGCCCAGGTATGTGTTTATTCCATTCGCCCAACTACTTATCCCCTCTTCCTGTCCACCTCCTTCACCCCTTCCTACCACTATCTCTTATCCCTCTCTCTGTCCATCTCTTCCTCACTCTCTCCAATTATATCTCCTCCTCCTGTCTTTCTCTGTCCATCTCATCTTTCCTTTCTCTATTTATTTCCTCCTCCTCATCTCTCTATCCATCTGCTCCACCACCCTTTCTTAGTCCATCTTCACCTCTTTCTTCCTTTATTCATATCCACCCTCCCCCTGCCCGTCTCCTCCTCTTTCCTTTCGTCCACCTCCTCCTCTTTCCTTTCGTCCACCTCCTCCTCTTTCCTTTCGTCCACCTCCTCCTCTTTCCTTTCGTCCATCTCCTACTCTTTTCTTTTGTCTGTCACCTCCTCTTTTCTTTTGTCCATCTCCTCCACTTTCCTTCTGTCCATCTTCCGTTCTTCCCTTTCCCTGTCCATTTCCCTGTCCCTCTCATTGTGTCCATCTCCTCCTTCCTCATACATGTGCCCATGTCCTCCTTCCCCCTCATTGTATGGTTATCTCTCCCTCCCCCTTCTGTCATCACATTAACACTCTCACCTCAGTAGGAGGTTGCTGGTTCTTACCCACAGTATTTCTTTCCCAATACAAGTTTGGCTGAAATCGATCCAGGGGTTTAGGAACAGCTTTTTACCTGTGGCTTTGCCGGAGTACAAACGTATCACATATATTTGAAATATATTGAACAGATCTGACACAAATCTGTACGCATATATCACCTATAAATCTAGCGAATTACATCCTGTAGTTTCGCTTTCCTGCAGTTCAGTATCTATGACTTATTATATCTTGAATTGTGTCATACAATGATACAATTTTTAAGGTATATTCAGTGGTATGGTTGAATAAAGTCTGCAAAATGTGTCGTCAGTTCAGTTAGTAATAAAGAGACAATAAATTGTCAACCTTGAGATTGCAGTGTTACTGCATCAACAGCGAAAATATAGTATGCGACAAACATTTTTCCATTCACTTTTTGTAGGGACTGTCAGTAAGAAAAAGTTTCTTAAAAGTTTTAAATTGTGCAAGTCACTAAGCGCTGTGAAGCTCAGATACTCGGTGAATAAAGTGTCCCAATTCGCGCGGCTTGAGCTACACTACTTTTTCACCCCCACTCCTTTGATAGCTACGTAGTTGTTAACTCCATAGCGATTCTTTCTGGACAGTATGTGATACGTGTACTAAGATTGTTTTTGAAATCGATCTGGTAGTTTGGGAGGGAATGTGGAACATACATATGTACACAGATACATACATACATACATACATACATTTATACGTATACTCATTTTTATGTGTTATGAAGAGTGCGAATGATAAAAGTACGTCCGCAGCTCGTAGTCGTGCGGTAGAGTTCTCGCTTCCCGCGCCCGGGTTCCCGGGTTCGATTCCCGGCGGGGTCAGGGATTTTCTCTGCCTCGTGATGACTGGGTGTTGTGTGCTGTCCTTAGGTTAGTTAGGTTTAAGTAGTTCTAAGTTCTAGGAGACTGATGACCATAGATGTTAAGTCCCATAGTGCTCAGAGTCATTTGAACCATTTGATAAAAGTATAATGGGTTTACAAGATGTGTTTCACATACGTGATTACTTAATAAAATTAATAACAAGTTTTATTATTTTGCTCTAATAAATCATTATGTGTTGTTGAAAATACTGTCAAATCGCTAACAGTAGCGGTTCCATAACACTTCTTTGGATACGTCCGAGGTCGTACCCTGAAGATTTCTCTCCTTAAAGAGGTGCCGTACCAGTTTTTGGAGCAATACATGGGAGCGATGCAACATTTACGTCCAAGTGTGTAGTAAATAAGTGGGAATAAAGGCTTACGTGTCCCACCAATCCGACGACTGCCACCAGGCGTCGTGGATTTGGAGAAACAGTGTGCGGTGTGCCTTTAGCGGGCAGGTGCGCAGTCCTCGGCAAACGGGTGGAAAGTCACTGGCAAACAAGGTGGTCGCAGCCAGCGGGAGAAAGTAGTCGCCGCCGCCGCTCGCACCGCGTCTGCATTCGTAAAGGCGGGCCGGCGATAACGTAATGCCTGTTGTCCGCACGCCCGTCGCGATAAGCGACTCAGCGCCTGGCTACGGCCGGCAGGCAGCCACCTGCTGCCTCATTCTCTTCTGCCGCCGTTTGTTTATATACACTGCTGAGCCAAAACGTTACCAGTGGAAAAATGCTGTTGTCGGAGCACAAGAAAGACGAATGTGCTATGTTCAAAAGACTCTCACAGCACTTTTTAAAACTTTCCCAAAAATTTTGGCATGCGAAAATATTGGTGCTCCTTTTAACATGCAGTTCACCTTTAACTCCCACAAACCGCTCTCACTGTAATTCGTTCGTACCAACTAGACCATCGCCGTAAGCCGCTTACCCTTCCCACTTCCCTATTCTCACTCACTCATTCAGCCCACCTCATTTTCATTATCTCTTTCTGTCTCATTGACTGTCACTGTCCCATATGTCACAACCACAGTTTCCATTGTTCTGTCCTACTAAAATTGTCTCCTCCAGTATCACTGTGCCACTCGTGCTCTCTCTTACTGCTACCATCCCATTCATTCTTTCGCACCGCCGCTGTATCTTCTCACTGTCACCATCTCTCTATTTATCGTTATCATAGACCGTCTCCCATCATCACTGGCTCTCACCCACTTCCAGTTTCTCCGTCTCTCTAATCCTCTCCCAGCAGCAGTTCCATAACTGTTTTCATAGTACTGTCCTGGCACTGAAACTATATTGCACTGCCACTGTATCCCTCTATTTCTCTCACATGCCATTGTCTCCTTCGCTCTTTCTGTATCACGACGTCACAACCACTGCCTACTATCTTTCTGCACTTCTTACTGTAGTCTCTTTCCCACTGCCATTGTCTTCTCCACTCACAGAACGATAAAGCTCGAAAATGTTATCACACCAAAACAATTTTTAAAAGTACTGAGGAAGGGAGATTGAGGCATCTGATACCCCACTTGTTGGTCAGAGTTTTTTAAACAGGAACATATTCGCCTTTTTGATTCTCCGATAGGACTTTTTCCCTCTGGTTCCCTTCTTTCTCCAGCCACAGCAGGGCACGTCACTCGTTTGGAAATATTTTGATAGTTACTTATGTGAAACTGAAATAACGCAAAACTAATTTTACACTTCACACTGGATTTTACACGTTTATGTGACCAGCACTTCTCTGCGCTTCCGCGGTACTGTTCGCTGCTCGAGTTATATTTCATAAATATCAGCTAGGAATGGGGCTGATGCCTCAGCGTAGTTAACGTAAAATCTACAAGAAATCATTTTGAGTAGTCTTAATTGCTTTTAAATTCGCTTGCCAGCTGTTGTAGGTACCAATAATGCATTATGGAGATTCGTCTTCCATCGGAGAGTTAATTGCTTCAGGTCTTCAACCAGAGATTTGTTATCCGTTTCAGGAGCCTACAGACGCGAATAGAGTATATACGGTGTCCGAGTAGTCACTAACGATTTCTGGGACAACGATAATTTTTGTCTCTTTATCACAAGTAATCTGAAAGATGTAGACCACAGAACAACGACTCATCGCAGGTTGGAGATCCCTGCTGAGGTTCAAGAACGGTCCCAATGCGAACAACCATTAGAGGTTTGGTCAACAAGTTTCAGCCAACCGGGAATGCTTAAGACTAGGAACGTTGTGGGCGGGTGTTGATCCGGCAGAAAACTATGGACACTATTCGCTATCGAACAGAGTCGAAAAGCGTATAAACGTCTCAGCCAGAAGCACGGGTTCCTAAATTCCACTGTGAGAGAAACCTTGGGTTTGCACCGAACGAAAAGGCTTATCACATCCAGGTGCTCCATCGTCTTGAACCTGATTACTATATGCCACGTATTCCCGTACGCCACGACTTCACTGAGGCAGTGAAGAATGAAAACAATGAAACTTTGTTGCTACTTGTCCTGTTCAATGATGAGGCTACGTTTATACCTGAGGTCTTGTCAGTCGTCATAACAGCAGGATATTGGGAGATGAACAACCACACATCGCCTTGGAATTTGAATGTAACACTCCAAAGGTAAATATGTGGGACTTCGCACAACATTTACCGTCTCTCTCTTTCTCTCTCTCCCTCTCTCTCTCTCTCTCACTTTCACTCACTCACTCACTCACTCTCTCTTTGATGAAGCAACAACCACGTCAACATCTTACCTAGAATTGCTGGACTGATTTATGCAGCCCCAACTGTCTGCCGACAACATTCTGGATTCGGCAGTGATTCAAAGAAAGGACGGCACCGTAACGAATTTGCGCGCATTGTGCGTAATTAACTCAACAAGACTTTTCCTGGACGCTGTATTGGACTGGGCTCATCGCGGTTCTGGGCACCATCCTCTCCTGATCTAAGGGTCTTGGACGTATTTGCATGTGGTCACATCAAGAGTCAAGTCTACAAGCTCAAGATCAGAATTTGCAGCACCCGGGTGAAAGGATTTAGGCAGCGGTGCGCACAGTTATCCTAACAATGTTGCAGAGTGAATTCGGGTACATCGAGAGGAGGTGGATATGGAGCCCAATCATGTCAAACAGCAGTGATTTTGTTGTTCATTACGGTATCTTCTTCCACTTTATATTAATATTCTTTCGAATTATAAATATTTTATTTGACATAAAGTTTCCTCGCCTGAAATGGTTAGGGACTTCTCAGGCACCACGTAGATCATCACGTTCCTCTCTGTTTTCGGAGAATGATTTAGTCTTGAGCGCGTAGCGATAGGTCACGTATTCCAGCTTGTGTAGAAATTTATCACTTCTCTCGCGGCCTTTCCACGAATTCTGTGCCACGGACGGTCTGGCTTGAAAACAAGTGGCACCGATTCCCTGGCTGGCTGGCACCTGACTGATCCCATCGCTCAGGAATGCGGCTTTCGCCTGCCTGCCTGTGAGCCACACGTCCAAGCAGGAAATCAAACGGCACGGTGGTTCATCTCTTTATCACATAGTTAAAGTCTGTCATCGCAGCATTATATACTTTACTACGTTTTCGACCCCTCTGGCTTTCATTTACGGCTCAATAATTCACTGGGATTAACATTCGCGATGTTTATTTACGTCATAGTCTTTTCGGTTTTCAATAGCACTGTCGTTGATCGTGCGAAAATGTTATACCTTCAAACAATGCCGCCTTTCTTCCTTACTGCTGTGAACTTTCTGAGATTCAAGAGAGCTCATTTCGAGTGTTAGCTATCAATTATCTAAAGTCTCCATTTGCACTTACTGCCTAATTATGTTCGTTATCGGTTCAAAAACAGGATTGTATTCTGGAAGTGGAGAATACTTGCGGGACTAATTATGGTGCCGATTTATGTGCGCGTTTGCTTGGAAATTGAAAAAATTTTCATTGGGGGAGTACGCGTTACTCTTAGATAGCGTAGTGTCTACCATTGGCCGCAATGCAAAGGTGGGCAGTACGTAGCGGAACTCTGTTTCTGAGCAGGATGCCTCGCATTTCCGATTGAAGGTCGATTCACATTGTGGAGCTTCAAATCATTCCACAATGAATTTCAAATGACGGCTTTCAGACAGATTGTCAACGAAACAGAACTGAACGGGTCGAGCCAGAACGGAACGTCAAAGTCAAAGTCAAGGATTTTCGGGAAAAATTTTGGCGGTGGTGGTGGTGGTGGTGGTGGTGGTGGTGGTGGTGGTGGTGGTGGGGGGGGGGGGAGGCGGCAGCGGCGGGGGCGGTGATGTGTGTGTGTGGGGGGGGGGGGGGAGGGGAGGAAGGGATGGGAGAGGGGGGAAGGTTAAATCGAGCGTTTGCGTCTTATAGCCACACTCGATATCTGGACAAAGAAATAGCCTGCACTATGCATAAATGAACCTCGAGAGAGGTGGTCACCTATTTGCAGCCTGTGCGTTTGTTGACGACGTTGGGGGTCTACACTGAGAAGCAACTGGTGCGCGCCCCCAGTATGACAGAACAAGTACCCGCTCCTTTTCTTCACACTACTGCGTGCTGTGCGTGGTATGTCAGCGTCAATAGGAAACAACCCTGTAGTTCTCGTCTCCACCAAGTTACTTCGCAGACACTCCGCTTTACGTTGCTTGTGGGTTACCGGACACGGACGATCATCGCTTCTTTTGTGCCCCAGCAGCAGTAAAATTCCGGAACTTGGTCCAGTTAATTCTGGCCTCCTTCACACGTGCCACTCCTGATCGAACTACATCGCACATGATGATGTTCCCTGATGACGTGTACAGCTCGCAGATAAAGAATCCTCTATGAATTGGTTCCTTGCCCTTACAGTTCCATATTTTTTGGCAACTAGCGAGAAGAGTGTCCCCGGTTTTTAGATGTACGCGAACGAATGACATTGCACATTTGTTCGTAATTTGAAATACAGCAATGTTTCCCAACTGTCTTTAGAATGTTTTCTAGGACACGCCAAGTTGTTGAAATGTCTCTGCAATGAGCAGCGGATATGTTGTTATCCACTATTCTTGGATTGTTGATACTACGATCGCCAAAAATATTCCACTTTATTTTCGAGAAGACGTGGATGGATTTCTCCACGGCTACGGGCGGCTTCATGGACTTTACTCCATAGGTCTTTAAAAAAAAACCGTAGAAAAAATTGAAAAATAAGTGCAACACCACATGATCAATCGAAGCCGAAAAAAGCCCTCCTTCTCTGTTACAGACATATGAACCTTCTCACACCCTTCCTTTCCACCTTTTTTAGTTCAGGTACAGCTATTGGGGTAGGTGTGCTTAGGGGCCAACGCCTGAAGTGACGCAGATATTATTATTGTTATGTTACTATTATCATCATCATCATCATCATCATCATCATCATCATCATCATCATCTTTAGGGTCAAAGTGGTGGTGGAAAACAGACCCTTTTCTAAGTAGTTTCCTGTATAATCAGGAAAGAGAAGAAGGGGAGAAAGAAACAAAAATGATGGACCAGTCATTAAGACACTGGACTCGCATTAGAGAGAATGACGATTCAAACCCCCCGTCCAACCATCCCGATTCAGGTTTTTTCCGTAATTTTCCTGAAACGCTCCAGACAAATTATGGGGTCCTTTCTCTGAAAAGGCACGGTCGATTACTTTCTTAATCCGAGTTTGTGCTCCTTTGACGGGACGTTAAACACTAATCTTCCTTCTTCGTAAATAAATGAAAATAAATTCATATTAAATTTTTTTTAGCAATAATGATAAACGTACACTTGTTTTCGACGTAATTTTGTACATATGAAATAATACAAAAGACTGGAAAGGTAAATTGGTTGTACGTACTGCCTTCTAAATATTGTATTGATCACATGCACACGAGCTGTGGCTGACTCTGAATTATGTAGAAGATGTTAACGGTAACATTAAATAACCATATACGGAAGTAACGGTGAAATATAATAATGTCAGACTATTTTTAAGGTCTTGACTCGTACCAAAGCACAAATTAGCAGTATTTCACTACACGCTCGGAACTGAAATAGTGCTTTTATAAACAAATAATTTTGCGGTCAAAGGTGACCATGATATCCTTTAAAAAACTTTTATTCTCATTGCCTACTATTGACAAGTGAAATGTTTGGCGGCTGTTATCAGTTTTGAACCTGTTGTAATTTTGAGTGATTTATTTTTCTTTCTTCGTTTTCACAAGCGTTTGTCCTGTATAGCAGAGGGCCCGCTTTTTAACGGTGACAGGTTTTATTTCAGTGTTCTGTGGCAGGATGCCATTCCTCGCACCACAACTGTCAGGGTAACCGAAAGGAGGGAAGTCGTGTGCACCATCTCTCCGTGAATCGTGCAGGCTTTGTTCTGTGTGTTGCATTTTAAGTGTCTGCATGTCGTATTCTCTGAGGTGGTAGTTGTGGGACAGCCCAGGGTCAGACAGAACGAGTGTAACAAACCGCCAGAGGCGACACTCAAGATGGTCGATGTACCACCCTACAGTAGTGAATCCATCGCGTGGATTCTGTTCGCGTCTGGCCAACCTGCCTGTCTGGCAACCTTGTGCGTTACGCTATACGAGAAAATCGCGTACAGACTTTTCCTGAACTGCCAAAGTAAGCGAGCGAACGATGTGCAATTCTTATACAACTGAAAAGGCCAAAAAGAATGCAGACTGCGCCTGAAGATTGGTTTTATCGCAAAAAGGACAGATGTAGTGTTTTTCAACCACTAATGAGGCTAGTATCGAAATATTTTTAGAATGATGGGTTTATATGGCGGAGTAGTGGTAAGGAAAATTACCAGCATAAGAATCAATGTTCGATAAGAAAATGTTCTTGGTTTTCTGGTAGCAACTACCAAGAACTATTATTTTGCAGACAACCTTGTAGGAGGGGCAACCATGGATCCATCTTGGGTATTGATCCTTTATTACTGTACCACTGTCGGTTTCGTGTCGCTAAACGCCCCATCTTCAGGTGAACATATGATTAAGACATTGTTGTTTTTTGTTGTTGTCTTCAGTCCTGAGACTGGTTTGATGCAGCTCTCCATGCTACTCTATCCTGTGCAAGCTTCTTCATCTCCCAGTACTTACTGCGAAACTCATTTACTACTTTAAGTGTCTCATTTCCTAATCTAATTCCCTCAGCATCACCCGACTTAATTCGACTACATTCCATTATCCTCGTTTTGGTTTTGTTGATGTTCATCTTATATCCTCCTTTCAAGACACTGTCCATTCCGTTCAACTGCTCTTGCAAGTCCTTTGCTGTCTCTGACAGAATTACAATGTCATCTGCGAACCTCGAAGTTTTTATTTCTTCTCCATGGATTTTAATACCTACTGCGAATTTTTCTTTTGTTTCCTTTACTGCTTGCTCATAGGTAGATAACCACAATTAAGTCATAGTTCTTTTGGTGCGTTAGGGTTAACTGCATGCATTATATCAATTTTATTTCCTGTCTGTGGCCGAGGGCCATATAATGTAATTGTTACTGTTGCCTGACTAAGCACTGGGGCAACAGCTTGGTTTTAATTCTGTTTGGTGTACTGAAAGCGTTTTATTAATGTTCTGTTGTTTGAGCCCTGCTTTCAATACCCATACAGGGCTGCAGATTAATTTCAATATCACTATTATTGATTATTGTTCTGGTATCAAAAAGAATTTCGTGTTTAATAAATTATTTGTTACATTGAGCCCATGTCTGCACAAGTCCCAACCCGAACCCGATTCACTCGCAACATACTCTACAACCGTTACGGCATGAGGTTTTATTTCGACTTTATACGCAGTTGCTAATGATATACCAGTATGAAGACCTAAATGATGCAACGATTTTCTTTGACTGCCTTCCAATGCCACTTGTTTCGCTAAGACCGACATGTCACTTACGACTGCAAGAGGAACGGGCTGCAGGTTATACAACATTCGGCACCTGCCTTCTTGCCAACGCAACGCTGAACACAGAAGTTGCATCATACATGAAATACCCTGTGTTTTGGGTACAATGGCCAAACAGTTAACTATGGAAGGTTACTTAATTTGTATGCCACATTTTTCTCCTGAGCGGGCCGGAGTGGCCGAGCGCTTCTAGGCGCTTCAGTCTGGAACCGCGCGACCGCTACGGTCGCAGATTCGAATCCTGCCTCGGGCATGGATGTGTGTGATGTCCTTAGGTTAGTTAGGTTTAAATAGTTCTAAGTTCTAGGGGACTTATGACCTCAGCAGTTAAGTCCCACAGTGCTCAGAGCCATGTGAACCATTTTTTTTTTTTCTCCTGACGGGCCATCCACAACTGTTGATATTCATCATCAAATATAAAATCCGCCATAGTTGTAAAAATTGGTTCAAATGGCTCTGAGCACTATGAGACTTAACTTCTGAGGTCATCAGTCCCCTGGAACTTAGAACTACTTAAACCTAACTAACCGAAGTACATCACACACATCCATGCCCGAGGCAGGATTCGAACCTGCGACCGTAGCGGTCGTGCGGTTCCAGACTGAAGCCCCTAGAACCGCTCCGCCACACCAGCCGGCTGTAAAAATTATTTATTTCTAAACATTAAAGCACAAGCCGGTTTCTTGACATTCTGGTGTATATATGAAGTGATCTCATAAAGGATGACCTGGGATTAAGTTAGGTTAAAATATGTTAACCTCAGGTTTGCATCCTTTATGGAATCATATTTTAATACGCACCTGAAGATGGGAGACAAGCCTTGAAACAGGGATGCTTTCCTTTTTAGATATAATTAATTTTTATAACTGTAGCGGATTTTATCATTGATGGTTAAACTATATGATGCTAATGACTCTGCATCATAAAGAAAAGTACTTTCCGATTGTGCCTATGAGCTGAACATACTGCTGTTACGTAATTGGGGCAATAAACAACGCAAAATTTATCTTACAAAATTCAACGGCTGTGTTTTTAAATGCACTGACAGGCTGTTCCGTCGGTTCCTGGAATAATATTTTATACATTACGAATGTAACCACGCACTACACTGGAGCAATACTACACCGGTTTCGTGTGTATTTTGATTCATAATATACTTTTAAATATATTGTCACTTTTTATTTAAAATGTGGAAACCTCGAAAGAGAGGAACATAAAGCGAACCATGCCAGGTGTGTGACTTAGGATGGGTATTCGAGAAACTACGTGCTCTGCCGTGATTTCGCGGCACATTTGTAGTCCTTCCCTACTGGAGCCAAAGCTGCAGCACATTTCTCAGTTTGCCTAGGGGGCGTGTGGATCAGGTGAGGTACCCGCGACAGCGCCACCTGTACCGTCGAGTGAGTGACTGTGCAAACTGTTGTGAAGAGCAGCATAATTAGTGTTGTGCAGTTGCATCTGGGACTTAAACTGTTTCTTGTAGTCCAAATCTTAATTGTGAAGGCTGTGTTACGGATTTTATTGCTCCCTTTTGTTTTAATTCTTTGGTGTAAATTATTTATCCCACGAATTCTGTAATGTAATGTAATGTAATACAATTCTTTGATTTTTTATAAATCCAGTCTTGGATGAAAATTTTTATGTTATCACATTAATTTCGGTCGGTAATGACCGTCTTCAGACCTGAGTAAAAACGGGTTGCATCACGTATCACGCCTTTTTCGTGACTGTCACAGTTCGTAATACAATACTGTTATTCGATTTACAGGTACTGTATTTTCACACTCAGAAATTTTGCTCTTTTCATTGCGAATTTATTAGCAGGTGTATCAATTAACGTTTCTATGACTACTGTACTCAATTTAGCCTTCGATCGATATTCTTTATTTTCAATTACCGGTTTCGGGCTAGCTGCCCATCTTCAGATCATATAGTGTAGTTACAGAGTAACTTGTCCGTACAGAACACTCGGTTCGCTGTCATAAGCGAACCGAGTGTTCTGTACGGACAAGTTACTCTGTAACTACACTATATGATCTGAAGATGGGCAGCTAGCCCGAAACCGGTAATTGAAAATAAAGAATAGCGGTCGAAGACTGAAACGCCATATTTTATTTAATGAACGATCGCTGACAAACATGTCTAGTTTTGATCCCATAAGGCGCATTTTCCCTGGTATTTCGGCGGATATTTCGTTTATGCAACGTGTGGCTGGACGCAGTCGAACCAATACTGCTAGTCCTGCCTTTCACGCGACGCCCCCATGTCGACGGAAAAGTGTCTGTTAGTTTCCCGTTACGAGTAAAGTGATTTCTAAAATGGAATTTCACGTGCCCATTTTACAGAGCAGTATTCGCATTAACGGTAAGTATTAATAGGGACAGTAAAACATGAAGAATTCTGAGTACTCCATCAGTAACAGTATTGCCCTCGCCCGCGCTGACAACTGCCAGCATCCGACAGCGCTTCTCGGTCGCTGTTGGAGTACTGTTTATTCTTTGTGAACTACTGTCACTGTTTATACATATCGGTAAAATAGATACCCAACGCATACCATAAACCATTACGTCTAATACAGTACAATGACTTTCATCAGGCCCCTCCAAAACCTTATTATATTGTTTCATTATGAGATACATTGGAAAGAACATCCAGCTCCTCAGAGAGTTATGATGCTGCCACTTTCGTACAAGTGCGAAGAACGTATAAAACAAGAATGTTGCGCATTTGTATTTTCATTTGATATCCATAACGACGGTCAAGCCTAACTATAACTTCAAATTTAAACTGAGAACTTAACATCGTCTCTCCATTCTGAGTATTTGAATCTACTGACGTACAGGGAGACAGATATCGTAACTGTTGTCGAGCTACATGGGAGTTCATGCTGAAGGCATCCAAAAGTAAGCGCAGTACTGTACCAACTTATATCACTCCCTGGATTCGGGGACAAATTGTGCCGAATATTTCGGCGGTTGCTTGCAGTTGCGAGGTGAGCAGCGAAGGTGCCCTCTGCGACCTCTGTTGTCCGCGACCTTGGCGAACCTGCCAGCAGTCCGGGAGGGCAGTTGGGAAAACTCGTACCCGGCGGATACAGCGGACCAGGTGGTCAAACGCTGTTGGGCGCCCGTTTCGCTGAGTATTAACACTTTGCCGTCCGGCGACACTACAGTGGTGTCGTGTGCATAGTATCGCGCTTTGGCAGGTGACAGCACTTTAGTATCTTTTTAATTCTGTTGGTGTGTTGTTTGGGTAACTATAAGTTACACGCGTCAAGAAGTTTTTTGTTTTTATAAGTACTTGTGCACATTCATCATGGCAGACGAAAGAGACGATACGACTCCATCAGTAAACACTTCCTGGCTAACCTCGGAAGATGTTCTCCGTAGTTGAGAACGAAACGTCAGGGAGAAGAAGTTCTACAGATCGACCACGGCAACTTAGCTCGGAAGTGTTTACTGATGAAGACGCCGGCCGTGAAAGCCTACATGGAATGAGACGATACGACTATTTACGACGAATGAGCGGGCGTCTTGTCTGACGTTCCGGACGACTTGACTGATTGGGAAGAAGACACTGGATATCAGAACAATGAAAGTGAAGCAGAATTGTCGGAAGACAACGAAATACGTCCAGGAAGAATTCGGCGAACGCTACGGTTGCCAACTGATTCGGATGAATTAGACGAAGAAGACAATCTATGATTTACTGAGGACCAATAGTAAATTTGGAGGATCTCCGGGTCCACACATATTTCCCAAAGATACACACAGCGTCGTGGATATTGTAGAATTATATATTGGGAACGATCTATTTGAATATATTAGCAACGAAACCAACAAGTATTATAGTCAAAATGGCAATAGAAGGAAACCGGATTTTAAAAAATGCCAGATTTGTCGACTTTACGGTACCCGAACTTAGAAAATGGTTTGGGCTTGCTATCCTTACGGGAATTGTAAAGAAAAAAAAGGAAAGAAAGAAAGAAAGAAAGAATCGATGATTACTGGTCAACGAATCCGTTGATAGACAACGATATTTCGCAAAACGATGTCCCGCAACCGATTGAGACATATAATTTTTTTCCGACAACAACAATAAACCGGATAATGCCGACCGGCTTTTCAAAGTGCAATTCGTAATTGGTTATTTTTCCAAAAACTTTAAAGAAACGTTTAATCTAAGTCAAAACATCTCAATTAATGAATGAATGATACCGTGGCGTGGACAGTTAAATTTTAAAGTTTACAATCCGTCGAAAATTACGAAATATGTCATACTCATTCGAATGCTGTGTGAATAGAGTACGGGTCACATTTCCTCATTCAAGATACACGCCGGCGCTGGACAACCCTTAGCAAAAGCAGTGATGGAACTACTGACACCTTCTTATGGAAAGTGGCTTCACCTCTACATGGATAATTATTATAACAGCATAGAACTTGCAGAATAGTACTTGAAAAGAACGATACGACAAATTAGAGGATTTCTGGGAAAATTAAAACGCGCAGAAGTCTATGTGTTTGAAGCTTGTCATCAACGGAAAGGTGACAAGCGGCCGGCGACAACCCAAGTAATCCGAATTAGCGCTGCCGGCGCCAAGAGAATAAATTTGTACGAGACGTGCGGACGGCAACGTGTTAATCGATATATTTTTTTTCTTATGTGGTTTAAAAATTCATCGCCTATTTAAGAATGCTTCAACGAGCACCTGGTAACGTATCAGTGAGATTACTACTCGCGGAAGACGAATTACTATCATTTCACACCTTCCATAGCTGCTACGTAAACTGAAATTTTTAGTATCGTGGTTTACAATAACATTTAAAACTGAGGGACCAAATATCAAGGTAAGGGTTGAAAAATGTTTGCTGTAAAATGTGAAGTTTCACAGCCGAAAATGTCACACAACATATTCCAGGCTATTTTGTCATAGTAGTACGAATTTCTTACTGAAACCTAACGTTTCGCCCACTTCTTCTTCAAGAAGGGTTGTAACTGTTCTGAAGGTTCGGCCCACAACTTGGTTCGCTACTGTGAGTAGCGATTTGTTGTGTCTCTAGATCTGTTGTCTCTCTAGAACGGCTGTGTGTTTTTCGTTTTCTAAACGACAGCCACATTTTATTGACAGTTTTCGCTTATTAATTTGCGAAGAGCATTATCAGAAACTCTGAAATTTACAATTTACAGTAGTTGCCTGTTAAATTAAAGAGCAAAATTATTGAGTAAAACATACTCAGTGGACTGATGACCATAGATGTTCAGTTCCATAGTGCTCAGGGCCAAGCCATACTCAGTGCGACGTGTGGCTGTCCTGGAAAGCTTAATTTCAACAGTCGATGTTTATCCTGCAGGCAATGCCCGCTCTCGCTAAGAGGTGTGTTTATTACGTTTCAAAATACTGGAGTATAGAGTGACATGTGGAGAGGGCATTAAAGCTGAGTCTTATCATGAACGGAAACATTAATGGGCCCCTACGATCTGCGATTATAAAAACAAGTTGAAAAGACTACACTCTTGGAAGAAAATAACACTGCAATGCAAGATGTGCAACAGAAATTGGAGTATGTATTGACATATTTTCGCCGTGAACGACAAAAAGCTTTCTGCTGCAGACACAGCTGTCCTAAACGAGTGGTTATCTTCGGCCTTTATAATTCAATAAAAATTCGAGATCTGTAGCTTTCATTAGAAAAAAAATGAAATAGCTCATATTCAAATTGAGCTTTAAGGTGGACAGTTTTGTCCCACCAGACAGCTCCCTACTTTTTGAAAGAAAGGTCGTCCACCAGCCTCATCCCCTTTTTTCGTTTTTCGGCTGATCGTTTTCTTGCTGTAAAATGAACGCTGCACGTGCGACGGCTGCTAAATCCTCTTCTACGCTCATAACATTGGCTGGTGAAATTGTAATCAAAGCGCTGCTTTATAACAATAATGGGCGCAACATTTGCAAGCTATCAGAGCCACCTGCGATTCCACTTCGCCGCAAGCACTTTGGTGTGGATGAGAAGCCAAACGTCAATACATTGGCGACCAACGTTCGGCCGAATTCAGTCTCGTTGGCTGACTGTGTACGCTGCTTTACGGATAGTTACATATCGTGGGAATTTGTGAAGTTTGGCGGCAGGAGGAACGAGACTTCTGGTCAGGTAAATAGGCTACTCCGTTTTAAACACAAAATCAAATAGGGGTAATGCAGGAGTACGTTTAATAATGAATAAGAAAATAGGAACGCGGATAAGCTACTACGAACAGCATATTCAACGCATTATTGCAGACAAGATAGGCACAAAGCCCACACCTACAACAGAAATACACGTTTTCATGCCAACTAGGTCCGCAGACGATGAACAGATTGAACTAATGTATCATGCGATAAAAGAAATTATTCAGATAGTTACGGGAGACGAAAATTTAATAATTGCGGACTAGAATTCCATAGTAGCGAGAGAAGGAAAAGCGAGAGAAGGAAAAGCGAGAGAAGGAAAAGCGAGAGAAGGAAAAGCGAGAGAAGGAAAAGCGAGAGAAGGAAAAGCGAGAGAAGGAAAAGCGAGAGAAGGAAAAGCGAGAGAAGGAAAAGCGAGAGAAGGAAAAGCGAGAGAAGGAAAAGCGAGAGAAGGAAAAGCGAGAGAAGGAAAAGCGAGAGAAGGAAAAGCGAGAGAAGGAAAAGCGAGAGAAGGAAAAGCGAGAGAAGGAAAAGCGAGAGAATGAAAAGCGAGAGAATGAAAAGCGAGAGAATGAAAAGCGAGAGAATGAAAAGCGAGAGAATGAAAAGCGAGAGAATGAAAAGCGAGAGAATGAAAAGCGAGAGAATGAAAAGCAAGAGAATGAAAAGCAAGAGAATGAAAAGCAAGAGAATGAAAAGCAAGAGAATGAAAAGCAAGAGAATGAAAAGCAAGAGAAGGAAAAGCAAGAGAAGGAAAAGCAAGAGAAGGAAAAGCAAGAGAAGGAAAAGCAAGAGAAGGAAAAGCAAGAGAAGGAAAAGCAAGAGAAGGAAAAGCAAGAGAAGGAAAAGCAAGAGAAGGAAAAGCAAGAGAAGGAAAAGCAAGAGAAGGAAAAGCAAGAGAAGGAAAGGTACTTCGTTAATATGAACTGGGGTCCAGGAATGAAAGGGGAATCCACCTGGTAGAATTTTGCACAGAGCATAACTTAATCGTAGCTACATTTGGTTTAAGAATCCTAAAAGAAGGCTGTATACATGGAAGAGACCTGGAGACCCAAATAGGGTTCAGACTGATTATATAATGGTAAAACAGAGATTTAGGTACCAGATTTTAAATTACAAGACATTTCCAGGGTCAGATGTGGACGATGACCACAATTTATTGGTTATGAACATTAGATTACTACTGAAGAAACTGCAAAAAAGTAGGAATTTAGGGAGATGAGACCTGGATAAAGTGAAAGAACCAGAGGTTGTACAGAGTTTCAGGGGGCAACGATTGAATAGAACAGGGGAAAGGAATGCAGGAGAAGAAGAATGGGTAGCTTTGAGAGATGAAATAGTGAAGCCAGCCGAGGTATGGAAATGGAAATGAGCGTTTGGCGTCATTGGCCGGGAGGCCCCTCGCGGGGCAGGTCCGGCCGCCATATCGCAGGTCTTATTACATTCGGTGCCACATTGGGCGACCTGCACGCCGGATGGGGATGAAATGATGATGAACACAACACAACACCCAGTCCCTGAGCGGAGAAAATCTCCGACCCAGCCGGGAATCGAACCCGGGCCCAGAGGACGGCAATCCGTCACGCTGACCACTCAGCTACTGGGGCGGACAGCCGAGGTAAAAAGGACTAGTAGAAATCCTTGTGTAACTCAAGAGATACTGAATTTAATTGATGAAAGGGGAAAATATAAAAATGCAGTAAATGAAGCAGGCGAAAAGGAATACAAATGTCTCAAAAACAAATCTACAAGAAGTGCAAAATGGCTAAGCGGGAATGACTAGCAGACAAATGTAAGGATTTAGAAGCATATATCACTAGGGTAAGATAGATGCACCTATAGGAAAATTAAAGAGACCTTTGCAGAAAAGCTAACTACCTATATGAATATCGACAGTCCTAAGCAAGGAAGGGAAAGCGGAAAGGTGGAAAGAGTATGTAGAGAGTCCATACAAGGGCGATATACTCGTACTTAAGGGTAATGATATGGAAATGGAGGAGGACGTATATGAGATGGGAGGTACGATACTGCTTGAAGAATTTGACGGAGCTCTGAAAGACCTGAGTCGAAGCAGTGGACAAAAATTCCGTTAGAACTACTGATAGCCTTGGGAGAGCCAATCGTGACAAAACCCTTCCATCTGGTGAGCAAGATGTACTAGACAGGCGAAATACCCTCAGGCTTCAAGAAGAATATAATAATACAAATTCCAAGAAAGCGGGCGGTGACAGGAGTGAAAATTACCGAACTATAATATAATTTAATAAACCACGGATGCAAAATACTACCACCAGTTCTTTACAGACGAATGAAAAAACTGGTAGAAGCCGACCTCAAGGAAGGTCAGTTTGGATTCCGTAGAAACGTAGGAACACGCAGGGCAATACTGATCCTACGACTTATCTTAGAAGACAGGTTAAGGAAAGGCAAACTTACTTTTCCAGTGTTTGTAGACTTAGGGAAAGCCTTTCACAATGTTCATTGGAATACTCTCTTCCAAATTCTGATGATGGTAGAGGTAAAATACAGAGAGTGAAAGGCTATTTACAATTTGTACAGACACGAGATGGCAGCTGTAAGAGTCGAGGGGAACGGAAGGGAAGCAGTAGTTGAGAAGTGATTGAGACACGGTTGTAGCCTGTCCCCGATGTTATTAAGTCTGTGTATTGAGCAAGCAGTAAAGTAAACAAAAGAAAAATTTGGAGTAGGAATTGAAGTTCATAGAGTAGAAATAAAAACTTTGAGGTTTGTCGATGACATTGTAATTCTGTCAGAGACAGAACAGTTGATCGGAATGGACAGCGTCTTGAAAGGAGGATACAAAATGAAGAAAAACAAAACTAGGATAATCGAATGTAGTCCAATTAAATCAGATGATGCTGAGGGAATTAGATTAGGAAATGACACACTTAAAGTAGTAAGTAGTTTTCCTATTTGGAAGCAAAATAACTTCAAAATGGTTCAAATGGCTCTGAGCACTATGGGACTTAACTTCTAAGGTCATCAGTCCCCTAGAACTTAGAACTACTTAAACCTAACTAACCTAAGGACATCACACACATCCATGCCCGAGGCAGGATTCGAACCTGCGGCCGTAGCGGTCGCGCGGCTCCAGACTGCAGCGCCTTGAACTGCTCGGCCACCCAGGCCGGCAAACAGTTTAGACAAGAAGAGAATACAACCTTTCGAAAGGTGGTGCTACAGAAGAACGCTGAAAATTAGGTGCGTAGCTCACTTACCTAATGAGGAGGGACTGATCAGAATTGGGGAGAAGAGGAATTTGTGGCAAAACTTGACTAGATGAAGGGATCGGTTGGTAGGACACTCTGTGAAGCATCAAGGGATCACGAAATTAGTAATGGGGGGAAGAGTGGGGGGGCTAAAAGTCGTAGAGGGAGACCGAGTGATGAATACAGTAAACTGATTCAGAAGTATGTAGGGTGCAGTGGAGTAGCACGGGTAGCTGTATCAGACCAGTATTTGGACTGAAAACCACAACATTGTGGTGTGAAGAAGGCGAATTAAGTAAATGCTAGGGACAGTCGCTGAAAATGAAGAAGAATTGTAGGATCTGTTGAATGGAATGAACAGTCTAATGAGTGCAGAATATGGACTGAGTGTAAATCGAAGAACGATGGAAGTAATGAGAAGCAGCAGAATTGAGAATAGCCAGAAACTTACCATCAAAATTCATTCTCACGAAGTAGAAGACGTTTAGGAATTATGATACCTTGAAAGAAAACTAACTCATGATATATGGTGCAAGGAGGATATAAAAAGCAGACCAGCACCGGCAGATAGGGCATCCATGGCCAAATGAGGTATTTCAGTAACATAGGTCTTAATTTGAGGGAGAAATTTCTGAGAATGTACGTCTGGAGCATAAAACTGCGTGGTAGTGAAACAAGGACTCTGGGAAAATGTCAACAAAAGAGAGTCAAGGCATCTGAGGTGCGGTCCACAGAAGAATGTTGAAAATTAGGTGGATGGTAAGATAAGAATGGGGAGGTTCTCTGCAGAATCGGCGAAGAAAGAAACATATGGAGAATAGGGAGAAGAAGGAACAGGGCGTCCTCTAAGACAGGCCATCTGCTAAGACATCAGGGAACAACTTCAGTGGTACTGGAGGAAGTTTTAGAGGAGAAAAACTGTAGAGGAAGGAGAGATTAGGGCGTGAACTGCAAGTAGTATGAAAAGGTTGGCACTGGAGAGTTGGGTCGCATCGAACCAGTCAGAAGACTGATGGAAAAAAAACTCTTCGCAGTATATTCATTTTCTCTGTAGTCAGGTTCTCGCTGCAGCAACGGAGGTTTAGCACACCTGTCTACGAAAAGTGAAGGTGCCGTAAGGAATTTAGAAAAATTAAGACATTTACTTTGTTAAGGGGCAGGGTCCTAAAAAGAAGACGCAAACATCATACATACAATTTCAATTGCTGTTTACATTGAGTTAACTATTCTATGCCTGTATTCGAATCCGCTGCATTAAATAGTCTCGATATATAAGCAGCTAATATCTCTGCGACCTCAGCCGTGACTTTTCAATAGACGCCATAAACAGGAACTACTTGTAGCCATTTCCATAGGGAACACGGGCAAAGGGACTCTCAGTTTGCCGGCCGTTGTGGCCGACCGGTTCTAAGCGCTTCAGTCTAGAACCGCGCGACCGCTACGGCCGCAGGTTAGAATCCTGCCTCGGGCATGGATGTGTGTGATGTCCTTAGGTTAGTTAGGTTTAAGTAGTTCTAAGTTCTAGGGGACTGATGACCTCAGAAGTTAAGTCCCGTAGTGCTCATGGCCATTCAAACCATTTTGAACTCTCAGTTTCACAATCCACTGCAGGTATGACGCAGTCTTTATGAAATACTTTATAGTTGTGTCGTGACTAATACTGTAAGTCGCTCAGGATTACCAGAGATACGCGCTAAGCTACCTGGTGACACGAAGACATGTCAGTCTTTCTTCCGAAGCCATAAATCTATTTAACAGATGTATATGCTGTCCGATGGATGAATCTAGTTGGGTACTGCCGACCATTGCACTTGTACTAACGGGACGTCACATTGCCAAAAGCGAATAGATGGGGTAGACTGCAGAGTAGCCGTCGATCGTGGAAGTGAGTCGTTGATCCATACAGTGACGATAACTCAGAATGGAAATTAAGACGGAGTGATTAGAAACGAATGTATGTGGAATAAAACATGTATGTTTTGTATATAATCTTTATTTCAATGGCTGTTTACATTGAGTTGACTATTCTATATACAAAACGGGTTGTGACAGTTGGTGAAAATACTATCAGTAATCTGGTAGTAACAGAGATATTAGCAACCTCTATCTCTCTGATTGTCCATTAGTCACACAGTATACCGATATAACTAAAAACCGCCGCAATAACAGTACAGAGGATGACCATGTAAGGACTTCGCGAGAAAAAGACTATGCTGGCACTAAATACGGAACTAAATACAGGATCGTAATTGTCGTTTATTATACTCACATCAGGTTAGTCCCCCATCTGAACGCCATTTCAAGTACAGTAATACAGCTGCAATCTTTGCAGAAGTTACGTCCTTATTGCTGTTAGAACAAGCGCTATCTAGGACACGAATGGGGAACCGACAGCCCGCGGACCAAATCTGGACCGCGACACGTTTCAATCCGGTAAGCTGAAGAATTTTGTGGGAGAGCGAGGCCCTTAAATTGTACTTCGCCCGGGACGCATTTTTGGACATTTCCCATTCTGTTCGCATTTTTCCAGTTTGGCTTCTGTGTCATTCGATATATGATAACTTCAAGCAATTTAGACTTTTGAACTTTTTAAAATGAGCAAAGAAATGATGGCTTAATTTTATTTGGTATCACAGAAAAAAAATCCATTCCTATGCAGTCACTAATAAAAATGTTACACAAATATTTCGTAAATGCTTGCTAATTGTGTTTGTGGATATTAAAACACTAACTTTGAAACTCTCGAATCCGTCCTGTGCCTCGTAATCCTACAGTCACTCCTAATTAGTTGTCGACTAGGTTTTCCTGTCTCACTGCTTTATTTAGTTTTTCCATTGTTTCTCGTATTAACATTAGTAAATAATTTTTGTCCTTGGTGGACATATTAGCACAATGCAATTGTTGAAACTGAAGGTAATTTATAGTGAATTAGCTGCAACCAGTTGTTTTTATAGCCGTTCATTCTTCCATGACAACGTTTCAAGATGTGCTGCATCAGATCCACAGATGTTTACCATTATTTGTGTGTCGTAAACATTGTTTCTTACTAACAGTATTGTAGAATTCTGCAACGGAAGTTCATAATCCTGCTCTTGCAAAACGTCGTAATTAAATAGTGTTCAAGAAGCGTAAATATACATAAATATCTGAAGATGGGATGAACAACAATGAATGTGCTCTCAAAAAAGCATGTTTGGAGGCATAATTTGTTCCGTTGAGTGTCGGGGAAGGGCTGCTGTTCATATCGGTACGTTATCACGTAAACGTTAACGCGGATGCCATAGTTATTACTATTATTAACTGCTGAAACCAGTTGCGTTCGAAATAAAATAAAATAACCTAAAGTATACGGCTGTTGCTAAAGTTTAAAGTTGAATTTAAAAGTAAATAACAGCCGATGTCCCCTGATCGTAATGGACCGACAGAGATCGAACTATAGACGTCAAAATGATTTGCGACATAGGAGTAAAGAGATGGGGAACAGCATTTGAATTTGTCATTAGAGTGTAATACAGTTCAATTTGACACCTCTGTCAATGTTTCATGAACCAATTTCAAAATTATGGGATGTCACTATCTGTGTCCTCCTCCTCCTCTTCGCAGATATTTTTGCGCCGTGATGCTGCAGTGTTAAGGCGATAGAGATAATGTAAATAACTGCCTAACCACAACGTAAGAAGTGCTTGAAGTGTAAAGGCCATTAAAAGCCACGTGAAAGGGTACAACGAAACAGTAACATATGTTTCCGCTGTTGGACTCAGTAACAATGATTAAAAAAGTAAGCTACGCTTTTGAGAACCTTTTTCAAAGCGAAGTACTCCCTCACCGATTAGCTTATTTAATTTCTTTGACTGCTACTGTGTTATAGAGGTGCGTCTAGAAAGTTTCCTTTCGATGGCCGTACAGTCAAAGTTGGTAGAACAATCGCGGTGAGCATCAAGGGAACCATCCCACAGACGCACCGGTTTGAAGATACCCGTTTGGTAAAACACCATGTCGTGGTGCGTGAACAAGTCCGTAATTGCCTGCTGCACAGCCTCGTCCGACAGGAATGGTCGATCCTTTAAGGCCCTTTTTGAGGGGCCGAAAGCGCGATAATCGCGTGTGGAGAGATCAGTATTATTGGGGGAGCGGGTGGAGGGGATGGGAGGGGAGGCGGAGGGGTGCTCGAATGTCTCCCACTTGCGTTGCCGATATTTCTGCGTTACAACATTTGCGATGTGGAGACGTGCGTTATCATGAAACGGCAGTGGTTTTCGTCAGACATGCTACCCCACACACATTCTTCATTCTCCTGCAGATGTGTCCGGCGGTTGTCCTTCATTAGCCAAGAAAAGAATTACAGCACACTGGTTCTCTTTGGACGCATTCGATAGTAATGTCGCCATAGTTCACGTTTCCGCTTTTACAGCATGCACATCGCAAAGGCACGGATGTCACACTCATCCATTGCCTACATGTCGGTGCTTACATACGTGCGTCGTAGTAGCGCTACGTTGCATATATGCTGCAGTAATGCCCACAAAGGGAAACTTTTTGATCACTCCTCATAGTACTCGTTCCGATCAGGATATCTGATATCATCCAAACTACTGGTCAGATACAGAAAAAACAGTCTTGGTTGCAAAAGACAGGTTTATTTAATCTCTGAAAAGATGGACATACAGAGACATTTTGACTTTAGTGACCCTCCATTTTCTGAAGAGCTTCGGGGATTGGTGAAGATCGTTTAAAACGCATTAATTCGCAATGATGCATATCACTGTACTCGAGAACTGACAAACCGAGCGAGGTGGCGCAGTGGTTAGCACACTGGACTCGCATTCGGGAGGACGGCGGTTCAATCCCGTCTCCGGCCATCCTGATTTAGGTTTTCCGTGATTTCCCTAAATCGTTTCAGGCAAATGCCGGGATGGTTCCTTTGAAAGGGCACGGCCGATTTCCTTCCCAATCCTTCCCTAACCCGAGCTTGCGCTCCGTCTCTAATGACCTCGATGTCGACGGGACGTTAAACACTAACCACCACCACCACCACCACCACCACCACCAGAACTGACAAATGTAATCTACTGTGATCATTCAACCATCGTGCGACAGTTTCATGCAATCGTGAAGGTTCAGAAATCGGATGTAGGGGTACAGCATGCTCTAAACGAAAAATCACAAAAATCTGCATGTTAACATAGTGCATCTCTGCTTACTCGTCATCTGCTAGCTAGAGAACAACAGCGACCGTTCCTGCCCTGTATTGTTACTGGAGACGAGAAAAGGTATCTTTGTGTTAACATAAGGGTAAGAAAAGAATGGCTGAGTCCAAACAAAGCAGCAACTCCCTCTACAGAGACGTGCGCGCATCCACGAAAGTTAATGTCATGCAGCTGATGTGGGTTGTCTGGTTGATTCGGTGGAGGGGACCAAACAGGGAGGTTCAAAAATGTTTCAAATGGCTCTGAGCACTAAGGGACTCAACTTCTGAGGTCGTCAGTCCCCTAGAACTTAGAACTACTTAAACCTAACTAACCTAAGGACATCACACACATCCGCCTAGAACCGCTCGGCCACCCCGGCCGGCAAACAGAGACGTCATCGGATTAGAGAAGCATTGGGAAGGAAGTCGGCTGTGTCCTTTCGAAGGAACCATCCCGGCATTTGCCTGAAGTGATTTAGGAAAACCGTGGAAAACCTAAGTCAGGACAGACGGACGGGGGTTTGAACAGTCATCCTCCCGAACGTGAGTCAAGTGTGCTAACCACTCCGCCGGTGCATCTACTGTAAGCAACGTTATTGTGTAGTACGAATTGCTTCCCCGAGGTATAACCAATATTGCTGACATACTGTCAGTAAGTCAGACATCTTGCAGATGCAATCGAAGAACAACGAGCAGGTAGACTGCGCCAAGTGATGTCACTCCACGATAACGGCCGCCTGAATTCTGCTAGGCTGACAAAAAAGCACTACACAGGAGTTGGGAAGCCATTCCGCATCCACCTTGTTCACTTAATTTTGCGCCATCACATTTTCAACTTTTCCACTTTCTGTTGAACTTCCTTTCCGGATGAAAACGTGCTCCGGACATGGTTCTACGAGTTTTTCACCTCAAAATTACGTGATTTCTACAGTCGCAGAATCAGTAAGTTACCCCAGCGTTGGTAAACTGTAGCAAATAGTAAAGGATAATATAGTAAAGGATAATATACATTACTGACATCTAAGGTCTCTATTATGAATATCTGTTCTATTTGTTAAAAATGGCACGAACTTATTCATCAACCCAGTTGCCGTCATGTACTTAACCTCGATAGCTAGGAACTTCGAAAGATCTAAAGGTTTTCTTACATATTTTCTTACTTTGACTGTTGACATAGAAGTTGCAG